>NW_024382188.1:0-8520 GCF_016835505.1 Polypterus senegalus
GTTTTTATTTTTAAAAGCTTTTCTGTTTCATTGACTGTTTTAAACCCTAAGTGGCATTGATGATCATTAGCACCTTTTGGTTAACTGGTTGATCTTGATATAATCCACAAAACCCCTGATTTTTTGGCAAGGCCAAAAAATTGATCGGGTTTTTGGAAGGAAAAAAGGTTTAATACAAATATTGTTTGTTTTTATTTTTTTTGTTCATTCATTTTTGCTTTTTTGTAAATTATAAAAAAAACAATTATTTATATTTCAAAAGCATTCTTTGTTTACAGCATTTTTCACACCTCTAAAATTTTTGCACAGTACTGTATATATATATATATATATATATATATATATATATATATATATATATATATTTTTTTTATATATATAAAAAATAGAGGGGCTTCCCTTTGAACCCTCAATAAAACCCAGCCGGAAAATTTAAAATTTGCTTTATTACCAAACGTCCAAAACACCCCCCTTTACAATACTCATAAAAATAATCACAAATAAATAATCAATCCTCCCACCCAGGGGTTTCCCATTCCCCCAAACCAGCTGGTCTGGGGCTGTCGTCCTTTTAAATTCTGCTGGAGTTTTCCCAACCCCAGTTCTTGATCTATACTTCGGGTGAAAAAAAGATTTTTTCCAGGTTTTACCTTTGCGCGCCAGGACCGGGGTTTGGGAAAAGCCCCCCCCGCAGCTTCCTCAGCCCCTGTTTTCCACGGGCTGGGTCTCCGCCAGTTCCCCTGCTGGTCTTCGGGCCCCTCCAGCTGGGGGGCCCCATCTTCCCTGGGGGTATTGGGGGGAGCAGCGGCCATAACTACAATATATATTGTGACAAACTGTTGAATAAGACCCACAGGGCTGCTTCTCAAAATTTTTAAAATACCATTTTTTTACGGTATCGGGTAAAAGGGTTTTCCCCCTCCCATTATCTTTTTCCGGGAAACACCTCAAAAAATAAAACAGGTAGCCTTCTCTTGTCTGTTTTTGGCTGCTCATTACCCATTACTCCTTCCCCTGATCTTGCTTTCCCCCAGCTCAATGTTCTCCTCCCAACCACATAGTTTTCTTTTTTTGTGGAATGCATTTAATCAGTTCTGCCCCTGTCACTCCATCCTACAGGGTTTCCCCTGACCCCTTGGGAACTCCCCCTGCATTGCTTCCATTTCCCGCCCCGAAATGCCGGGTTAAATTTTAAAAATTTTAAATTATATATATAAAATATATATATATATATATATATATATATATATTTTAAAATTTTCAAAAAAAATATCCGGGGGGGAGACTAGGGGGGGGCCGTTTTCCCAGGAAATTGCTGGAACAAACGTAGAAAACTTTTTAAACGTTCGGACATCTAAAAAATTTTGGAATGCGGCAAACAGACCCATTTCCCCATCTTAAAAACGACAAGCGACAAGCGAACGCCCCCAGCAGAAAGCGGAAGCCGATGTCAACCCTTCTCCCTTGCTGTTTCCCCACCCCCCCAATGATGGGGCGGGGTGCAAAGGACAGTTTGTGCAGGCTTTAAAAGTAAAAAAAAGCGTCAAAAAACGCTTCGACAAAAGAGTGATGATCATTTTCAAAAGATGATGTAAAAGGAAATTTTTTGGCAAATCGGGTTTTAAAAGGCTGGTTTTACATATTAGTTTTTTAGTTTTTTATGTTTTTTTGCTGGGGGTGTGTTCGATAAATAGTATAAATTTTACATTGGAAATTTTTGAAGGTAAAAATTTCTAAAGGTTGGATCAGTGTAAAAGGGAGCAACTAATTGTGCTGTATCCTCAAAGCCCACCAGTTGGGCTTAAAACCCCTTGTTTTGCTATTTAAAAATTTTAACCAAAAGCCATGATTTTTTTTTATTTAAATTTTCCCGGGGTTAAAAAAATAAAAAAAAAGGTTAATAGCCAGTATTTTTGATAAATACAACTAGTTTCATGGCATACAAATTTTGAATATTATATTTTTTGCATCCTAAATTTGCAAAACCCCAATCTCTAAAAGTCAAATTAAATTTGAAGCATGAAAACACAATAAAAATTTCCCTTTAACAAAAACCCTAATGATTGCAGGTTTTCCCATCAAAAAAGTACACTATAGCCTATGTTCTCACAAGTTAAAGCTGTCTCTGGCTTTGAAAAATTTGGGTCTATCTTTTGAAATACTAAATTTAAATCCGGTTTTTTTTTAAAATCTTTTTGATTCAAGTTAATTTTTTTAATTTTTAAAAAAATTCCCCTTTTGGAATCATAAAACTTTGGAATAAATAAAATTTAAATTAAAAGTGAATTTCCAAGTGACTAGTTTGAACAACTAATTGTTGGCGGGTTTGAGCCCTACTATCAGTTCTAAATTTCCTGTTCTTTTTTTTTAATTTATGAAAATATGCAAAACTTTCAAAGGCTATTTTATGGAAATTAAAATCTAAACACATTTACAAATTTTTGGATTTTTTGCCAAATGGTTTGATTTCACTTGTCATTTTCTCTTTTTTTTAACAAGACTTGTTTATTTTTTCCCCAAAAATAATATTCAAAATGGATATTAAAAGGGCTTCATAGTCTAGTGTAACCCTTTTGAGAATGGTAAACAAAATTTTGTTTTCTTTTAATTACCCTTTTCTCTGTATTAGCGAGAACATTTAAAATCTTAAATTTTTCCGGAAATGGTATTCCTTTTTTTTTTGATTAATTATTTGTACAGATTACTTTCTAATTCTCCATGGATTTATTAGATTAAAACTTTCCCAAAATTTTGCTTGACGTTAAGAGGTTAACACATTATAAACATTGTCAGTTCTAAATGGAATAAAAAACAAAACTTTCTTCCACTTATTTACAAAAATATCGGGTGGGGGTTCTTTCATCAGATTGGCGGGCCCCAGAGCTTCTCACGTGGAAGGCCAATGGGGGGGCATTGAGGGCCGGGTCTCAGGACTCTAACAAATCAAAAATCTATTTTTTTCATCTACTTTGAATTCTGCCATTGAAGATTTCTGTTGCACAAATATATTGTATTGGGATTACTCATGCTCGTTTTTATTTCCCCTTTTTTGGCCCCCACCCAACCCACGGGAATGGGCTCTCTTTTGGCCTTTCCCAAGGTTTCTTCCTTTTTTTCCTTACTAGGGGTTTTTTGAGATTTTTCCTTGTCTTTTAGATGGTAACGGGAGGTTAGAGGCGGGGGCCTTTAAACCATTATACTTCTTGAGTGTTTTTGGTTTAAAAAATAAATTGTATTTTGTATTGTTGGGAGTTATTGGGGAAACCCTTGCCATTTTTAAATTGGGCTACTCAGGGGTGCATCTGTTTTGCTGTATGAAAAATTTTTTGGGTTATATGAAAAAGGGTAATTAATAGATGCTACGCGCTTTAAAGCCATTCCTGGAAATTGTTTTTTTTATCATTCGTTGTAGTAAAAAAAAGTGTGTATTGAAATTTTGTTTGAATCTTTTTTTAAATCCATCCTCCCCAGAAATTTTTTTTTTGAGTGGGAAATGGACCGGGTGGTTTTGGCCAAAAAAATCTGGACATTAGAACATTTTCCCAAATTTCTTTCATTAATACCAGAAAATTTGGAATTTTAAAAAGAAAAACCACAACAGAAGGGTGAATTACACCCAAAAAACCCGTGCGTGGGCGTTACTCAACCTTTTTTTTTAAAAAAAAAAAGCTTTTAAAAGCTAGGAAAAAACTTTTTGAAAATTTCTAAAATTTTTAGAAATTTTTTAATTAAAAATTTTTAAAAATAAAATTAAATAAAAAATTTAAAAAAAGGGGGGTTTTTGGGGCATTGGGGGCACCCTCCCAATACCCCCCCCCAAAAAGGGGCCTCCCCCCGGTGGAATCCCAACCCGGGGGCCCGGGCATTGGGTTTTTTGTGCCCCCCTGTGTGGGCCCGGGGGGAGGGGAGGGTGGAACCCTTTTTTTTTAAATTTGCACAGAAAAAATGCGTTTGGGGAAAAGAATTTTTTTGGGTGCAAAAAAACTGGGGAACCAAAAATTATGATAAAAGGGGGGACGCACTGGGGGGAAAAGGGGTTTTTGAACGAAAGTAATTTATTTGTGGGTTCAATTGTTATGTGAAAAAAATTTAAATTAAATTTTCCTTGGGGTTTTTTTTGGGGGTTAAGGGGGCGCATCCCCTACCCCGGGGGGGGAAAGTTCCAACGTATTTTACGACTAACAAAATACATTTTCACCGTTTTCCGATGGAAATATGGCGTTGGGTGTCTTTAAAAGAAAACGTTGTTTTACCCCAAAACCCGAATTAGGCTTTTTCTCCTTCCAGTGGTTTCAGAAGTGATTTAAAAAAATTATTCAGTATAAACATTTTGTTTTGGGGATTCGTTTTACTCCCACCCTCCCCCTGGGTTTTTCTAAAAGTTTTTTTTCGGGTTTTTTCTAGGGGAAAAAAATTTTTTGTGAAATAAAAATTTTTCCTATTTATTTTTTCCCCCTTATTCTAATTATTATTATTTAAAAAATTAAATTTTAAAACCCCGTTTTTCTAAAAAACTTATTTTTTTTAAAAAAAAAAAAACCAAAAAAATATTAAAATCCTTTCGCAAAACTTTAAATAAAATCCGTTATTTTGGCTATTTCGAAATGGAAAAAATTAAGGGCTGGAAGTTTTTTAAGTTTTAAAACCAAAATTTTGCTTTTTAAATTTTAAATTGTAAGGAACATGTTTACCCAATGCCCTTTTTGACTAAAAAGGATTAATTAAAAATTTCAGGTTTGAGCAAGGGGGGGGGAAAACCCCAAAAAAAAAAAAAGGGAAACTTTTGGGGGAAAATACCCAAACTAACACTGATTAAAATTTGAAGATACAAGGGCAAGGTTTTTCAAATTGTTTTTTTTCACTAAATTTTACTTTAAAGGTTTTTTTGAGCCCCGGGGGAAACTTCCCGGGGCCTCAAGGGGTTTGGGGCCTTAAGGTGAATTTCTTTTAATTTATTTTTAACTTTTAAAAAGGGGTTTTTTTTGCATTTTACATAAAAAAAAGGGTATTTTTCAATATAAAAATTTTAAAAAAAATTATAAATCATTTTTGGTTAGCCTTTTAAAAGCTGAGTAAAAGTTTCCTTTTTTTTTTTTTTTTAATTTTTTCCCCCAATTGTATTAAATTTGTTAGTTCACAGTTTTTTGGTTTTTTAAAAAAAAAAGGGTTTTTTTAACCTTGAAATTAATCCTCAAGGAAGGTTTAAATTTTGATTCACAATGATTTAAAACTTCATAAAAAAGAAACAGAGAAACCTTTGGTTATTAAAAAAAAAAATGATTTTAAGGAAGGTTTAAAGGACCCCAAAAGGGCCCTTAATATTTGGGGTTTCCCCAAAAACGATTTGCTTTGGAAAAAAAGGGAAAAAAAAAAAAAGGGGGGAAAAAACTTCAAGCATTTAAAAAAAAAAATTGGTTAAAAGTGGGGCTTTAAACCTATGCAAAAAACTTGGGGTTTCCATTAGGGGTTGTTTTATTTAAAAAAAAAATCTTAGGTCTTTTAATTTATTTGGGGAAAAAAAACCCGGTAAAAAAGGGGCAATCAAATGTATAAATTCAAAAAATGGGTTAAAATTCTCCCAAAAAATGGATTTTAAATTATTAAAAAGGGAAAAGACCCCCAACCCTTAGGGAAAAAAAAAAATTTTAAAATTTTTTGAGGCAAAGTTTAAAAAAAATATTATTCAGAAGAAAAAAATTTTTTTAAAAAATTTTTGGGAAAAAAAAGTTTTCCATATTCCCATTTCCCCTTTTTTTGTTGAAATGAATGTTGTACAAATTGACAAAACCAAAAAACCTTGAATTCTGATTCGCCAACCCTTTATTTTTATTTTACTGAATACTAGTGTTATCAATAAAAATGGGCTTAAGGCTTTCGGAAGGGCCCTTTCCAATAAAATGCTAGTCATGCTATGATTATAAGATCTAAAAGGTTTTAAACAGGCCAGTGTTCAGATATTTGTCTTGGCCAAAGCTGAGGTTTTCCATTTGTATTTATTTTTTATATAAAACGGATCACAACTTCTGCACAGTTCAGTGAAAAATACTATAAATTAATTACTTTAAATTACTGTGCTGTTATCAGAACATTATCCCAGATAATAAAGTTAAATGGGCAGCGTTAAATCATAATCAAACTCCATACCCATGTCCAGTTCAGAAGCTATCTGAATTCAAAACCCCCATTCTAAAGTAACTCCCCGTTTTAAAACATCAAAAAACCTTAGAGACAGAAACCTGGGGCTTATTTTTCAATGGCAATATTTCAAATTCTGATGGACCTTGTCCATTTACAATAAAAAAGTAATTTTTTTTCTTCTAGTTTTTAAAACATTCTTTCCCCCTGAATTAAAAGGTGGTTTTGCATTTTCAGTTGGTAAGATAATCAACATATGAGTAATGTGGTTTAAGAGATCATTAATTTTCATTGGATAATCATATTGCATTTAGTATTACTGGGAATAAAACTATTAGGGATTAACAAAATTATACATCACACTGTCTGACAAAATAACAATTAATTTTCCCCAAAACTGATCTGCATGTGGGAATCCAAAATATATAACCTAATTGAGACGGTTGTGACAGAAGAGTTTCCTTCAAAAGCAAACGGTATGTTAAAGATGACTATCAATAAGTCATTCAATTCTTCGCATCTCTTACAATCAGTACTATATCAGTAGTATCAAAATGTTTTAATAACTGCTAAGAAAAGTTACATAAAGTCTTTTTAAAAAAGTAAATTAGGACATAAATTAGAGAAAGTGCTGCCATCCCGCAGGGGCGCTAGTCCTTCTTTTGATGGAATAGTATTTGGTTAATAAGCAGCAAACTTCCCACCACTTGGTAAATAAGGCTACAACACAAAAAACTTAAAAGAAGAATAGACTTAGCAAGATTTTGTTTTAATGTTGATCACTTCAATCAGTTCAAAGAAGATCAATCACATTTCAATTAAAATATGTTTTATTCTCTTCAGCTGATTTATCTGGGCAGATCTGTAAACACTGATCAGGATTGAGTGCAGTGAAGCAAAAGTCATCTAGTTTACAGATGTCGGTGGGCCTCTTTTTTCCGGAGACATAATCTGTGTTTTACTTTGTTTTAGTATTCTTCAACACAAAGCGTGACCAATCAAGTAAAGTATGTGTTGTTATTTACTAATGACACCATATACAAAGTTAGCTTCACCACAAAACACATCAAACACTTCCCGCCTAACACATAATTATTATGTTCTCATTTCCAGGCCATAGTAAAATTCGAAAACCTCACAATTTAAAACCTGATTCGAGAGCAATGCATACTTTGTAACCCTGAGCATATAACAAAACAATGGATCAACACTTAAAAAAAGTGGCCATACTCACAGACCATAGAAATACACCAAACATTGTATGTTCATGTCAGTGTGTTCAGTATATATGACAACAGCATATACGGCTGCAACAGATGCACAAAATCTGAACTAAAACAAGTCGGATAGTTATTAAGATTCACATCCCAAACAGCAGCCTTGACAGTGTATGCCATGCTAAGATAACAGATCTTTGATCTTTATTTAAATGCTGAGACTGAATAGGCCTCACTAATATTAGTGAGTAGACAAAGAGATAGAATGATTTGCAATGTCTGAAAGAAGTGCATTAGGTTTAGAATCAGGAAGTGGCAGTCACACATTTTTACATAGAATTACACACTTGTCATTTTGGAATCTTGAGGAGTTTCTACTTGAACCGTGAGCAACTTGAGGAACATCTGGTGATACAACATTTTGGGATATTCTGGATGCAAATTCAAATAAGTGCCTCTAATAAATATCATTGAAAAGACCCTAGGAGAAATGATTTCCATTATGGTCACCTCTATTTAGTCTGACAGTGCTTACTTACTGTCAGAAATTTCCTAACTACTTATTTTTATGTCTTCCTATAATTGTGAAGTTCTGTCTCAACTCCAGATCAGCTAATCTAATTCATTGTAAGTAGAGTCTATCCAGGGCACATTCAAGTACAGACAGATGCTGGGAAAATGTTAATGTAACCTCCATGTTGTTGGAATGTGGAGGTAGATTATATCAGTGTTACTACAGAAAATTCTGTGTACTCACAGGAGAGCCTGAAATCTCTGCACAGACTGACCAGGCCCATATTGAAAAGCCAGTCATGTTTAGGAACTGTATGAAGCAGCAGCAGCGTTAACCACTGCTCCCACAATGACATTCTTTAACTTTCAATTTGTCATTGCTTTTGGCTCAGTTTTTCTTATCTTGGAATAAAGCTGAAGCTGAGCTATATCAGACTAGTGAGGTGGCGCAGTGGCTAAGGCATTACACTTTAAATCACAAGGTTGCTGCTTTCATTCCATACCTTAGATACACTCTGTGACTCTTGGGAAGTCACTTTACATGCATGATAAATATATGTAAACAAAGGCAATGTAGTCTAATCTATAAGATACCTGAAGTAACAGGATTTTCCAAATATACAAAATAATGAACGTTTTTCATGTAACCTTATGA
>NW_024382189.1:0-9071 GCF_016835505.1 Polypterus senegalus
ACACCTGGAAAGTGAGGATTCTAAAAAGTAAGAAGAAAAGTGCAACAAGGCTTTAGTTATTTATAAAAAAGAAGGTGCTGCTAACATATTTCAGTAGAAATGTCAAAGTCAGAACTCACAGAAGTCATTTCTTCACAGCACAGGCACAACAGAACCAGCAAGGCAGCGAGTGTCATGGTGAGGCTGACAGCAACACGTCTGTTCTGGTGAACAGCAACACCTCCTTACATAGCAGGTCTACAGGGGATGAAAGCCAATTCAAATCAGATCTCCTTTGCCTTGGAAGAAGAACAAGAAGAATCAGCACTCAAATGACAAACTGTAACGGTGCACAGGCTTTGCATTCAGAAAAATATTAAAATTTTGGCCATAGAATATCAAGTAATTATTCTGTCCCAGAAACAGTAACAGTGTTAAAGCTAAAAGTCATCATTTGTGTCTGATATGTCAAAGAAATAGAAAGTTTAAGGCAGCGTCACCACATCTTCCTAAGTTAACATGAAGGACTTTCAAAGACACTTGTGGTTGATTCTCTGCCCCTCTGCTCAGGTCTCTCTGTCTCTCTGTCTGTCCAAGTGAAACAACTTGGCTTCCAATGAACTAATCCTGCTAACATCTGTTACACTTGTTTTACATGAAACGTTGTCTGAAATGCTCAATATACATTCAAATAGAGCAAACAAAGTGCGTTGTACGATATTCTGAAACAAAATTCTGCATTAAGAAAGCATCAGGCAATATTCAAAGCAATTTACCTTAACACAAAGAAGCAATGAATGTTATCTTGATTACTTCCAATATAAAGTACCAATTAACATTACATGTGAAATTTAACTTCTTATTTACGTATCCCACTGTTAAACTGATACATTATTTAGGTCATTGGGTGGGATGCACATTAAACACATTCCTAATAAATTAAATAACCAATGGTCTAATGAATCAATTATAATTTCTACCTTCTGTTAGAATATTGGAAAAGTAATGATTTGTGAAAACTCACCCTTTAGGTAATGACACAAAATACCCATTTCCTTTAATACACATATATTCATGTACACTTATTCATTTATTTGTATTCACCAGCATATAAGTACTTCACACAATCATCCACCATCCATCCATCCATCATCCAACCCGCTATATCTTAACTACAGGGTCACAAGGTATGCTGGAGCCAATCCCAGCCAACACAGGGCACAATGCAGGAAACAAACCCCGGGCAGGGTGCCAGCCCACCGCAGTTCACACAATGATGGATATTTAAAGAGAAATAAACCACATTTATCAAAAAATATTGCTCAGGAAACAGATATAATTAAAATTTGGTATGTATAGATAGATAGATAGATAGATAGATAGATAGATAGATAGATAGATAGATAGATAGATAGATAAAAATATAATTAAAAATAATAATAATAATAAAAGGAGTAAAGTAATAAAATATTAAAAAAATAAAAATAAATAATAAGGCAGTATCATGGGTTTACTAGTCATTATTTAGTTATCAGTCAGTCAATCATTACCCATCCAACATCCTACCTGCTATATCCTAACCCCATGGTCACGGAGGTCTGCTGGAGCCAATCCCAGTCATCACAAGGTGCAATGCAGGAACAAATCCTGGGCAAGGTGCCAGCCCACCGCAGGGCACACACACCCACACTAGGGGACAATTTAGGATCACCAATGCACCTAACCTGCATGTCTTTAAACTGTGGTAGAAAACCTACGCAGACACGGGGAGAACATGCAAACTCCATGCATGGAGGACGCGGGAAGCAAACCCGAGTCTCCTTACTCTGAGGCAGTAGCGTTACCACTGTGCCACCATGCTGCCCTTATTCAGTTATGATTTCCTTTATTTTAGCTCTTTATTTAGTTATTGATTTTTGTGATATTTTTCAGTGTAAATGCTTTTGCTAAGAGATTTTAGTTTTTGAATCAATTTTTGTAATCGTTCTGAATGTTATTTCAGAAAACTCTGAAAGCAACCAATTAAAAGGCAGCCTCAGCTCACCTGCTTGCCAAAAGATCACGGACTTAACATTGACTCTCATTTGGCCAGCGTCTAGTGGCAGTCTGTAATGCGGGGTGCTGAGGATCCACCTAGACCAAATGTTTTAAAACCTCTACTTAAATGAATTAGGTAATGCAAAATAATCATGAAATAAATTTGTTTATTTGCTCAATGGGCCTGATGTCAGTGCATGCAGGAATGGAGGCACTTGAAGCAAACTGGGAAACATCTGCCTGATTCCAGTGTTTGTAATATGGCCATTATTGTCAATGCAATCCGGACTCCAATTCTGATATTCAGAAAGTAATCTTGTTGCCTCTCACGCTGCGTTTAAGCAGAGCTGCTTGTGACAGGAGATTTACAGCAGCAAACATTATAAGAAACGAGTACAGAAGCTGCATGTCGGAGAAGACCTCACAGGCTGATCACTGAAACATTTGACATGAAGTTTGCAGTTCAATTGTGGTTGCAAAGAGCACATCACAGAGGTATTTAAAAAAAGAACAAAACTCACACCAGGTTAAAAATGGATATGAAAATGAAGTGCAGAGCGAGTTTGACAACTTTTAATTTGTCTGAGGGCCAAGTCTGTTCATGCAGGTGCACATTAGAGTGCTGGTGCTAAAAAAGTTGACAACCTCTGTGTATACTGCTTCTAATACTTTAAAGTACAAATGAAAGCAACTTCCAAAAGCTGTTCCCACCTGGCCACTAATCCAGGAACATCCACTTTACCCTGGCAATGGACAGTGGGAATTCTTTAACAGCAGAGCATTAACCAGGGAGAGGGAAAAGGCGATCAGGCTCAGGATCAGTCTAATGCTTAAGAGAATCTAAAATAAGAACATCAAAATGATCACCGCAATTAACAACACAATGGGATGAGAAAGTCTGTTCTGCAAATCATTCCTAATGAGAGGATGAAAAAGATCTACTGTAGACTGATAGATAGATAGATAGATAGATAGATAGATAGATAGATAGATAGATAGATAGATAGATAGATAGATAGATAGATAGATAGATAGATAGAATTTTATTTGTCCCAAGGGGGAAATTTGGCTTTTTACCTCTTCTTCTTCTTTTGGTTGCTCCCATTAGGGGTCGCCACAGCAGATCATCTTCTTCCATCTCTTCCTGTCCTCTGCATCTTGTTCTGTCCCACTCATCACCTGCATGTCCTCTCTCACCACATTCATAAACCTTCGCTTAGGCCTTCCTCTTCTCCTCTTCCCTGACAGCTCTATCCTTAACATCCTTCTCCCAATACACTCAGCATCTCTCCACTGCACATGTCCAAACCCATGCAATCTCTGACTTTGTCTCCCAACCGTCCAACTTGAGCTGACCCTCTAATGTCCACATTTCTAATCCTATCCATCCTCATCACAGCCAATGCAAATCTTAGTATCTTTAATTCTGCCACCTCCAGCTCTGTCTCCTGCTTTCTGGTCAGTGCCACCATCTCCAGCCCATATAACATAACAGGTCTCACTACCATCCTGTAGACCTTCCCTTTCACTCTTGCTGATACCCGTCTGTCACAAATTACTCCTGACACTCTTCTCCACCCATTCCACCCTGCCTGCACTCTCTTCTTCACCTCTCTTTCACAATCCCCATTACTCTGTACTGTTGATCCCAAGTATTTAAACTCATCCACCTTCACCAACTCTACTCCCTGCATCCTCACCATTCCACTGACCTCCCTCTCATTCACACACATGTATTCTGTCTTGTTCCTACTGACCTTCATTCCTCTCCTCTCATATCTCCACTTCTCCAAGGTCCCCTCAACCTGCTCCCTACTATCGCTACAGATCACAATGTCATCAGCAGACATCATAGTCCACGGGGATTCCTGTCTAATCTCATCTGTCAGCCTGTCCATCACCATTGCAAATAAGAAAGGGCTCAGAGCTGATCCCTGATGTAATCCCACCTCCACGTTGAATGGATCCTTCTCTCCTACCACACACCTCACCACTGTCACACTCCACTCTTACATATCCTGTAGAACTCTTACGTACTTCTCTGCCACTCCCGACTTCATCATACAATACCATAGCTCCTCTCGAGGCAACCTGTTTAATGTTTTCTCCAGGTCCACAAAGACGCAATGCAACTCCTTCTGGCCTTCTCTGAACTTCTCCCTCAACATCCTCAGAGCAAACATTGCATTTGTGGTGCTCTTTCTTGGCATGAAACCATCCTGCTGCTCACTAATCATCACCTCACATCTTAACTTAGCTTCCACTACTCTTTCCCATAACTTCATGCTGTGGCTCATCAATTTTATCCTCCTATAGTTACTGCAGTCCTGCATATCCCCCTTATTCTTAAATATCAGCACCAGTACACTTCTTCTCCACTCCTCATCATCCTCTCACTTTCCAAGATTCCATTAAACAATCTGGTTAAAAACACCACTGCCATCTCTCCTAAACACCTCCATGCTTCCACAGGTATGTCATCTGGACCAACGGCCTTTCCATTTTTCATCCTCTTCATAGCTGTCCTTACTTCCTCCTTGCTAATCCATTGCACTTCCTGATTCAATATCTCCACATCATCCAACCTCTTACCAAAGGTCTTCAAATAAATAAATACATAAATAGGTAGATACTTAAGTAAATACGCAAACAAATGAATAAATATACACACAGACTTATGTCTGAATGAATACACACCAGAATGACTATAAACCAAGAAATGAAAATGAAACAAAAGTTCTAACTTGGAGGTCCCCGTCTCAGTAAGGTGCTATGCAGGAGTATTGCTGTTGATATAGATCAGACTCCCAGTCGCATTTCTTGACAGACTTCTGCTGAGTGATTTGTTGTCTGACAAATTTGTTGTCTACTCAAAGCATCATGATGCTCCAACATTGATTCACTGAATGCCAGAAGTCTACGTGACCATCATCATCAAATCCTTCCATGAGAACCCTAAATACGAAGAGGACTGTTTCATTTATGTTAGGTAGATTGCCCTGAGGGGACTGGGCAGTCTCTTGGTCTGGAATCCCTACAGATTTTATTTTTTTTCTCCAGCCGTCTGGAGATTTTTTTATTTTTTGTTTTGTTTTTTTCTGTCCACCCTGGCCATCGGACCTTATTAATTCTATGTTATTTAATGTTGACTTATTTTTTATTTTTTATTGTGTCTTCTATTTTTCATTTTGTAAAGCACTTTGAGCTACATTGTTTTGTATGAAAATGTGCTATATAAATAAATGTTGTTGTTGAAAGTCCTCCATGTCAGTGTGTCACAGAGAGGATGTGCAGCATTGTTCATAATGGCACTCAGTTCTGTCTTTTGTTTCACTTCCATGGGGTCCAGAGTGTGTCTCATAACTGAGCTTGTTCTTTTAATTATCATGTTGATTTGGCAGTCCTCATTTGACGTGATGTTCCCGGCTCAACACACCATAATGGCCTTCAGAGTTGTAGAAGATGTGACCCCTGGTGTGTCTCTGTCACACTCTCTTTCATCCCAATATGTTCTCTTAAGCCGGGGAAAACTAGGGAAAAAAAGACATAAAGATGAATGAAAGTACAGACAGAGTTGAGGTCTAATAAAGTAAAATGTTCATTAATGTGTTATCAAGCCATCAATCGCCTACATCAGAAAAGCTAACCTGACCTTTGGTTGAGATCCGGAAGCCAATGGACAAGCTGGAGGAGATTCTCCACTGCACCATTCATTTGAGTTAAGAAACTCGTTTGAGTTGCACCCTTGGCTGAGTTTGTATTCATTGTCCTTTATCATCCATCCATTTTCCAACCGCTGAATCTGAACACAGGGTCACGGGGGTCTGCTGGAGCCAAGGTCCGTAATCATTCAGCTTTGAAAGTGTCTCATTTTTTCAGTATGGATTTTTGTCTTTTTCATTAAAGCTGACTTACGTTATCCTCAGTGCTTATTGTGGTGGAATGCCTAAGTAGATTTCAGTCCAAGAGGCAGTTGGTTTTATTGGAAACTGACAAGAGCAGGGGGCTTTGTCAAATGATTTGCTGATTACAGAAGATGATCAAAGATGGCAAAGAATACAGCTTATGTTACAGGACATTCTGTCTCATGACCTGACACTGCTGTGCATTGTCCGTATGTGATTTGGAGACAGATTGGCCCAGTGACTTACAGTTTGGTACATTTGACTTAAATCCATGCAGTCCTGTCCTTATTACATACAGACTTCTCTGCTTCCTTCTTGATTCTTATTGGTAGGGTTTGATTTTTGAATACCTTAAACATTGGAAGGAATTTTGGTTTGGAAACAGCATGTGGGTTTGGTCCTCTGAGGTTGTAGCCCCTTGTCTGTTGTTGTGTTTTGATGCTCGTCTTTCCCTCAAACATGATGACGTGTTCAGAGGCAGAATCCTAGAAGGAGGGCTACATTGTGATATGATTAGAATAACATTTTTCTGCTCTGTTTTGGTAAATTTAAAATTTTAACATATTTTTTGTTTATGTACTTTTTTAATTTAGTCGAAATAATTTTGCAACATTTTTGACTGTGCCACCATTTTGTGCATCGGTTGATGCCACATGACTTTCTAATCATTCACGTTTACGAAGAAAGAACAAAATTAGCATGTGTTTACTTAGGTAGTGTTTCTAATAAAAACAACTTTAGTGCAACAAATTATATATTTATGATTATGAACGTTTGCTTTCTCCTAGATTGTCATCTCTTCTTCTGGTCCCTTACAAAAAATGATAGCCATCTTGGTCAGTGTCAGCACACGGCTGGTTTAATTATTAAAAAAATAAATAAATGGCCAAAATGGGAAATTAATTTAAAGCAAAAAAATAAATTAACTGGTCACAAAAGACTGTTCAAAAAACCTTGTCTGACAATGACACACCTCACTGCAAACGTCTGTGCACTGAAGAAGCAGCAGCTCCCAAAATTTTCAATTTGTTCATGAGAGTGAGGGCCCAGTAAAGCCAGCAATTTATGGACCAGCCATCCACACTGGAAATAACATTACAACAGGTCGGACTTGGCCTGAATTACACAAAATTGTAGTGAGGGAGCACAAAAACCTACAAAAAAGCCCATTCTTATGAGTTAACTAACTTAAAATAAAAGCAGGAGCAGAAAGAAATGTGTTGTAATACGGAGTCATGAACATGACCCCTAAATGTGCCACTACTACCTAGAAGAAGTTAACCCCCCACCCAGGCATCCCCCAAATGCTAGCTGAGGTTTTGGCTTAAGTTAGGCCCAAAATGATGAAACTAGGTACTCTATGAGAGGTAGAAACCCATATAAACTCTTGCTCTGTAACCAAATGGCAATTAGGACTATTTATAAATGAATACGCTTATTTATAAAAATCAAGAATAACAAAAAGGGTCTTAAAAGGAGCTGCCTGGAAGGCAATTCTAGGTAAAGGCAAGAAAGTCCTAATATACAATGCAGAAGAATAATCTAAATACAACAGCAGAAATAATCAAGAATCAGGAATCTCCTAAAATAAATAAATAAATACATAAATAAATATGCATGGAGTTTGCATGTTCTCCGTGTGTCTGCGTGGGTTTCCTCCGGGCGCTCCGGTTTCCTCCCACAATCCAAAGACATGCAGGTTAGGTGGATTGGCGATTCTAAATTGGTCCTAGTGTGTGCTTGGTGTGTGGGTGTGTTTGTGTGTGTCCTGCGGTGGGTTGGCACCCTGCCCAGGATGGGTTCCTGCCTTGTGCCCTGTGTTGGCTGGGATTGGCTCCAGCAGACCCCAGTGACCCTGTATTCGGATTCAGCGGGTTAGAAAATGGATGGATGGATAAATAAGCCTTTCACACTCCAAACACCTGAAACTGCCCACTGCCTGAGATCTTCTTTTCCTGGACTTAAACAGCCAGATGAAGATCACAGGAGTGGTGATGACATGGTGGTCCAACCTCTTGCAGTTCTACCCACAGTGTTTAAAGACTTCAGGCCCAAGGACTAATGATAGAAGAGGCAAATAATCAGGAAACCATTAGGTGAACTTAGAAAGATTTAAAGAGAGTAAACAGGTCAGTACTGGAAAAGGCAAAAAATCAGACAAACAGTGTAACAGTGGCTAAACACCTTTCTTTCTTTCTTTCTTTCTTTCTACTCCTCCAGGCCAACTTTGTCCTCTTCCACCTGACTCCAATTTGCCTCAGTAAGACTGAGTGGTTCCTTTTGTTTTACACCCGGGAGTACTTCCAGTGTCGGGACATAACTCTTTGTAAGCACTCCCGGGTCAAACAGAAGTTCCCCAAAGTAAGCATCACATATTCTTGCAGAACTCCCTTTTGGCTCCCACATAACCCAACAAGGCTGTGCTATGTGACTCCACTTCCTTGCATGCCTTGTGAGTGTCTGCACACGTAGCATAGCCCAGGGAGACTGCAACCTAGCCTGTCAGGGGATTAAGTGACCCTCCCAGGTTGTGTCCCTTTGTCTTTCTAACCTACTGGCCTACCGTCCAGGTAAGGGTCTTTGGTCCGTCTCAGTAAATGGCCTCTTTTCTGTGACATCACTCACAACTGAGCTCCGAACTGTTGTCTAAAACGGGTTGGTTTGAGAATACAACAGTAAGTGAATGAAAAGATGGAACTCTGGAGAGAGCAAAATACAACACAATAGTGAACCCGCAGCATAACAAACGCTGCACAATTATTTATTGATGGTTGAACACTTCTGGAAAGGCACACTTGTCTAAAAAAGGAGGGTTTGAGGATACAACAGAAAGTGAATGAAAAGATGGAACTCTGGAGAGAGCAACATATAATTGTCCGTGAGTGAAGAAGACGCATGTTTGTCGCGGATGCGAATTGCTGTATGTAGAGTGTAAAACAGTTTGCTATTGAGCACGCAGTCGTGCGTTGTAACCGAAAACTCAGTTTTTAAAAACTGCTTACTTCATTGTGTTTTAACCTCAGTTGTAAAGGATTGTTTTAAGGATCCCATGGGATACCCCTCGCAAACTGTTTTACACGCTGCATATGGCGACTCACCTCCGCGAGAAACATGCCTATATGAACAGTCAAGGTGGCTAGGTAAATGAGG
>NW_024382190.1:0-6937 GCF_016835505.1 Polypterus senegalus
TTTTGGTGGAGTCGGGTCCAGTCATGCTAGGGGAGTGCCCATGTTGGGTGGTCAGTATGAAGGATGTGATGTTGCCAGTCTGCTTATCCTTAAGTCTGTGGATTCGAAATTCCAGAGGGCAGCACCAAGTCATAAAACAGAGTAGTTTAGTGTTCAGCTTCAGCTTTGGTGGTCCGATGTCATCTTTCTTTATCTTTCAGTGATGTAGCGCCTTTCACAGGGCTCTGCCTCTCTCTTGTGTGCCACCTTTTTATCTTTCAGGTTAGCTGAATGGTGACAGCCATTCTTAGTCCTGCCTTGTTACTCACGGTATGTTCAAGGACTTGTGACAGAGTGATGCAGAGGCACTAACGCCAGAGATGTGGGCACAGTAATGATGCCAGCCCTGGCCTGCTCTGGCTTTTCCTCCTCTCTTTGGTGTGGTATACTTTTTAATGGAAAGGGTGGCAGGTCATTGATTGCAAGGCCTTGACAGTGGTGTCATTGGCACCTGTGAACTGCTGCCTACACTTTAATTTTCTGCCCCTTCTTGTGTCCCCCTTTTTTTGTTTCTTTTTATGTTCAATAAATTTGAACCCAGTTTCACAAGATGGACAACCCAACAGCTCAGTGGATTTATGGCCACGCCAGTCTATGTGCAGAATCAGCAGCCAATCAGAAGGGCTGGGCAGGCAGGTAGGAAGGCCTAGGCTGGGAACACAGCGGTGGGAAGATGGCATCCACATGTATATTAAAGTTAATGGTGAAGAAACTAACAATAGAAAAACAATAGAACAATAGAAGAGAAAGAGAAAGGCAGCAAGAAAAGGGGCACTTTGGCAGTAAAAACACGAGAAATTAAAAAACAACTCGCCTCCACCTGTCTACACCGCCTACCTTTGCTCCCACCATATACTTCTTCTTCTTCTTCTTCTTCTTCTTCTTCTTCTTCTGCCACTCAGTTCACAGGACCAATGGCCGGTGGACGTCTTCACATCCCTGGAGTAACCTCTGAGGTCACTTCTGGGCCAGATAGAGTCCCACAGCACTGTCTGCCCAGACCTCCCCCCAGTGGTCCCAGTAACACAGATGACCCTGCACCTAAGATTTGAGGGGTGATCTCGGACTCTGACCAGAAATGGAGACCCACATTATAGATATGTTTAAATCTAAGGAACTCTACAAAGTTGGACCCTTAGAAGTGTGAGATGCTGAGAAATGCAATTAGTGGACTAGGTTAGCGTTGATATGACAAAGTGGGTACTGCCCGTTCTGCTAGGCTTTAGTGGCACACCAGACCTGGCATGGAGCTGTGCCAATGCCTCACTTGCACTCCAAATGAAATGACTGAACTCACCTAGCAGGACCAGCCTGGTCTTCATCTGAGACCAACGGTGGAGATCAGAGTTGGCCTGACCCTTTCAGGCTGGAAGGCCCAAATTCGAACCCCCTGGACAAGGAGCTGTGAGTCAAGGAATGACAGTTGTGATGGACAGAGTGATCCACCAATGAGAAGGCAGTGCTTTAGTAGCTCTAAGAGACTTTAAGCCAATCAGAAACGAGCTGCACTCTGCTCTTTGGACCCTTCACCCCCACTCTCTCCAAAATGACCGCCTGCCCCTCTGAAACGTCGAGCCCTCTTTATGGGCCTGAAAGCTGAGACCTCTCTGCCAAGCCGAGCTGTGCCAGTAGGTGTGCCAGCTGTTATCACTTTGAAGGGACTTCAGCATCTGAATAAACTGTGGAGCCAGAAAGGTGGCCCAGCAAAGAGCTTCAGTCTGAAGAGCCCGACACCCAAACAAAAGGACCTCGTGGGAACTCCGACACACTTGAACCCGGGACCAACACAACACCCCAACTTCATCTTTAAAGTCTTGGCCCTGTAAAACTGTTAACGTCACGTCATGTTCTAACTCGCCTCACCCAGACCAGGACCACCGGGGGGCTGACGTCCATCCCAGCGGTCAGCAACAAACCCTGAACAGGCGCCAGTCCATCGCAGAGCAAACACACCACTGGGGACAATTTAGTGCCACCAATTCATCTAACCTGCATGTCTTTGAATGGCGGGTGGAAATCAGGGCACCTGTGAGCGGGGAGCGTGCAGACTCCACAGATGGAGGTCATGGGACGCAAACCCTGGTCTCTTACTGTGAGACCACCATGTCACCTGCCGAGATACATTAGGACTCTAGACAGGCAGTGATGGCGGACACTTGTCTGTCTGCGTCCCACCTTATCTTTTTAGATTCATATTTCTGTAATCCTTGTGTTTATCAATAAATGGTATTTTTCTCTTCCTTAGAAACGAATGGGCTGGAGACCACCACCTACAACACAGGAAGGCAAGGAGAATGAAGCAGGAGCCTCACCAAATTCTTTCATTAATTCCTGGCATTGCCAAAGACCACCGAGTTAAATCTCTTCACATTCCTCGCCGTCACGCACCCCGAGCTGAATTACCTAAAGCATCAGGGCTAGTAATCTACCTCCATACCCGGCCCCATGCACCTCGTGTCCATTGTGCCATAATTTGGAGTTTCTTCCAAGGCCAAATAGGTGTGAGGCGTCCAAAGGCTGCCACTCGAGAAGGCCGGGTCTTCAGTAGTCCACCAGGAGAGTCTCACCACAACCCAGCCAGGCCACATGGCCACCGCTGGCCTGAACTGGAAGCGAACAAAAATGGGCAGGTGGCAAAGCAACTAGAAATATCAGCAGAATACAACAAGAGCCACACAAGAGGGAGGGATGGCTGTGACCCTGGTGTAGTAAAAAGGACTTTACTGAATGAAAGATTTATTAACACAAAATAGCAAAAGACAAAGAAAGCTTTTGATCAGTTGGCATTAAATGAAAAGTAGTGGGAGTTGGGAGCACAGTGCTGTAGGTGGTCACAAAAATGTCTTAAACTCCAGGAACAAAGGGTTATGGGAGAGGAACATGATATGAACCGGTTGATGTTACAAGTCGTGTCAGGCAGAGGGCAGCACTGGGGCTGCATTTCCTTATTTGGCTGACGCTTTTATCCGATGCGACTTATAACAGCTATTCTACAACTGTCTTTTGGTTTTCCAACTGGAGTACAGGCTGGTCATGTGACTCGCTCAGGGTCACACTCTGGTGTCAGTAGTGGGATTTGAACCCACAGCCCCATGGTTTGAAGTCCAAAGTCTTAACCATTACAATGCTTTACCTTTTTAAGCTACAGAAATGTTCTGCTAAGAACATAAAGAACAAGCTGATTGGGTCTGATGATGATGATGGCACACCAGGAGGAAGACTCACCACAGCCAGAGCAGGGCAGCACACAGGAGGGTGAGGCTTAATGTAAAGTAAAATCTAAAGAGCTACACAGTAGAGGGCTGGAAATGTGAAAGTCCAGCTGGGGGTTGAGGTGGACTGGTCATTGTCACATCAAGATGGGGGACAGAAGCCATTAGGATGGGCTGCAGATCCTGCTATAGGCCTCACCCTGGACAGCCAGGCTCTGGACCTCCTATACTAGGGTGATGGTGCTCAGGCTGGATGGTTCTTTCTCGTTGACCACACCTTAACATGACACCACCTGGACCTCCCCTTGGTCAGCACCGCCTGAGGGGAATTTGTGCCATGAAGCTTGAAGAGGGGTTCCTTGCTCACCCCCGACCTGTGCAAGTTGTCTGGCATAGGTGTCCGAGTGGAAATTAAATGTGAGAAGGTTCGAGCCACCGCCGTTCAGCCCCATCTCATCCAGGCACCTTGTGTGGATTCGGCTCCTCTTCCTTCCTCCTCATCTTCATGTTTATCTTTTCCCCAAGAGTGGATGTTGACCGCCCTTTGAGATGTGATGTTCTGTCACAAATAGCCACAGTTTAATAGAAAGCACCTCAAAAGAGGCTATACAGCTAAGGCAGGCAGGCGGACTACATGTGACTTATGAGGCCGAGAGAAGATCTGACTACGAGAAAAGAGTGGAGCGTGAAAGACCGGAAACAAGGGTGACTCTCAAGGGGCACCAAAATGCCAATTACAGAATGAAAAGGCAGCCCACCGGAGCAGAGGAGAAAGGTTGTGCCACAAGCACCACCTGAGCAGGTCAGAGGTCAAACCAAGGATGTATTTGGGGCAGGGCTACAGGTCTGGGGTGGTACATGGAGGTCTGGGGCGGGGCTAAAGGTCTGGGCTGGGACATCAAGGTCTGGGGTGGTACATGGAGGTCTGGGGCGGGGCTAAGGTCTGGGGTGGGACATGGAGTTGTGGGGCGGGGCTAAAGGTCTGGGGTGATACATGGAGTTGTAGGGCGGGGCTAAAGGTCTGGGGTGGTACATGGAGTTGTGGGGCGGGGCTAAAGGTCTGGGGTGGGACATAGAGTTGTGGGGCGGGGCTAAAGGTCTGGGGCGGGGCTAGACATGATGACAACTGCCGGGCTTCAGACTCAGGAGGAGGATTTGGACTCTCCAAGTCAAGTGCACCGTTTGAGGACGTGACCCACCTTAGCCCCACCTGTAGAAGGTCAGGCGTGGAGGACGAGCACAGCACCACCGAGGCAGCCTTTGCTTCACTTTTGGTCTTTTGGTTGTCACACTCGGCCTCACTTTTGTAACTTTTGTGACGTCTGATGATGGATGTTTTAAAGAAAGGCTCAGTTGGACTAAGCACACCTGCATGTCCATGGACCTCTCCGTTGGTTGCTCTGATGTGGACCCACACGGACTTGCTCAGGTTTCGTATTTTTCTTTGCGTTTGACTCGCAGCAAACCCAAGTAAGATTCGAGTGGACGTTTGAATGTCACCTCTGATTAGTTGACGTCTTCTGCCCCGTGTCATGCATGTGATTCGTTCTTACTTCAGACATAGCAATTCCAGGAACTGAAGGATGAAGGCGTCATGACAGGAAGTTCTCCTGGCCTCTGTTAGGTGGTCTGTGTAGCCCTTTTGGGGGGCAGTGATTTGGGAGCTGATGTCCCAACAGGTGGTCCTTGCTAAGGTGGTGACGCTGAGCTGACCAGCCTCTGCCAGAACTGAGTGATGAGTGGATGTCAAAGCAGTAAGTGGCACAGGGGGCACATGTAAGGCAAGGCTAACAATACCAGTCATAACCGAGAGGTGCCATCACCTCTAATGACCTTCTCTGGCTCTGAATGGTGGTCCAATCAGCAGGCCAAAGTGGTGTGGATGAGGAATATCTGAGGTCTGCAGTCCTCCATGGCTTCTCCTCTCTGTGTCTGATGGGCCAAAGAAGCGGTGAGATGGCTGAAGAAGAAGATTGAGCAGGTGACGGACCCTTTCCTCATGTTCACCCAGGGGGGTTCACCATCTGAAGCAAGGAGGACAACACCTGTTGATCTTTCAGTTGATCTTTTGCTCAGCTGGGACTGAAGTCCTAGTTGTCCTCTTGCCAGAGTCCAACCTCCACGTGCCAATCAAGATGCCACACATCTCCACTCTCTGACCTCATCATTAGTCCATGGTATATTTCACTGCCTCACCGGAGGTCTAGCAACTGGGGGGTTGAAGTTATGAGGCCACCAGAATGTCACTTTCCGTGCCCTTTTGTCACCAGACATGCATTCCACATGTCCTTCCCTTTCTTAAAGACCACCGTGACATCTTTGGATGCCAGTCTACTCTGAATTTCCTCGTTTTAACATCTCCGAGTGACACGTTCACCATCGTCTCCCCATTGCACACCGTGTGACTCGAAGCCTCTCAGGGTCCATTTTGTGGGGTCTCCATACCTTCGACGGCTAAACCAAGACATGAACGTGTTTGTGATCTCCAGTAATATCAGCTTGTAAGTCGTGCCGCTGGTCTTCACGTGAGGTCTCTCGGTGGAGAGTGTGTGTGGACCAAGGGCCAGTGCTAGAAGTGGTCCGGTACCCACCACTATGCCAACGTTTGTTAGGTGGGCAGCAGTACGCTGAGAGTTCAACGGGGTGAACGGCTCTTCAATCGAACGATAAACGGGGCGCCACTGGCAGTCTGGTCCAATCGACGTGTGAACCGCCATCTTTAATCAAGTCGGCCCCTCGTCTCGACCCCCTCAGGTACTCTCATTTACTTCTATTAATCCCCAGGCCCACCTCTTCACTTGCTCCATCAAACTCACACAGACCCCCATTCAGCACCCTCGGGTGGTCACCACAATGTCCTTCCAACAGGGGGCCGACTGCGCACACAAGAGACCCTATGATGCAGGCCTCTTCTCTTTTGGCTTGCAGATCTTTCTCGTTGGCCCCAACTGACTCCCACCACCCTGGTCTTCAGTGGATTCCCACCCTTCATTTCTAGGGAGTCACTTGAAGAGACCACAATGAGCAGTCACACCTCGGCCAGCCATCGCGGTGCCAATCACAAGCTGCAGTAAGGGACACAGGCCGACATCCGAGCTTTGCTGCATTGAGTCATTCATGGATTCATGGGATCAGCGAGCGGGAAACAGAGAGCGGCGGCGTCTCCCACAGGCACGTAGCCCTTCGAAGCACACGAGCAAGTTCACCTGAGGTAAAGCCGGCAGCTGACCAGTAGAAATAACCGGCAGTGAGAAAATTTAAAATCAATCGCTCAGCGGTGGTGGAAACTTAAAGCCGGTGATTCAGCTGAACACGGGCCGAAGCACCTATAAAAACGGCAAAGATGACTTCAACACTTAACGTAAGTTCTATCTGCTCTCTGCCCATCGAGGGCACGTTTATATGTTGTGTGTCCTGCAGTATGTACAGCTCAGGTTTTCCGGCCGACAGTGCAGATAGCTTCACCTGCCAAAAATGTTTAGTTAATTTAGAGTTGGTGGAAAATCAGATGGAGGACCGCTTAGGGAAACTGATAGCGATTAGGCAAACGAAAATGGATGACTTCGGTTTGTTTGACAATTCGCCTACTTCTGATTGCTTCAGTCTCTCCAGGTCCACTGAAATCAGTCTTGGCAATCAGCAGCACCAATTCAGCGACAAGGGGGCTAAGAAGGAAAGTAGCCCGA
>NW_024382192.1:0-8371 GCF_016835505.1 Polypterus senegalus
AGTCTGTCATCCCAGCAGTCTGGGTGTCATCCTCGACAGTACTCTATCTTTCCAATGTCACATTAATAACATCACCCGGTCGCTTACTTTCACTTACGTAATATTAATCGCACTCGTCCCTCCCTCACTCCTCATACTACTGCCATTCTTGTTCATAGTCTTGTCACTTCTTGGCTGGACTACTGCAATTCACTCTCTTGGTCTCCCTAATAAATCTCTTCACAAGCTTCAGTTAGTCCAGAATTCTGCAGCACGTATCATCACTGGAATCCCATCTTTTCACCATATTACTCGGTCTTGCAGCAGCTTCATTGGCTCCCGATCAAGTTCCGTATTGATTTTAAGATTCTGCTACTAACTTTTAAGGCCATCCATAACCTCGCACCTCCATATCTGTCTGACCTTCTACATGTTGCCATTCCATCCCGTAACCTTAGATCCTCTTCCTCCACCCATCTGACCGTTCCTCCCGCCCGTCTAACTCACCATGGGGAGCAGAGCTTTCAGCGTCTGCTCCCAAGCACTGAACTCATTACCTGCGGATCTCTGAAATATCAAATCATATTCATCTTTCAAATGTAAACTTAAAACACATTTGTTTAAAATGGCTTTTTCTTCTTCCTCCTAATTATAGTGGTTTTGTTTGGTTTTAATTTTTAGATTTTCTGATGTTTTAAGTTGTTTATAATTGTGTTTTGTATTTATTTATTTATTTATTGTTTGTTCGGTGTCCTTGAGTTCTCTGAAAGGCGCCTTGTATAAATAAAATGTATTATTATTATTATTATTATTTTGTCATCTACTAGTAGAATATAAAAACGTTTCTGTTTTAACAATGTGTTTACACAGATTACTGTAGAAACTGAACAGACATGAAATGCATGTGTTCCAAACAATGATCTATTATTTCCACTCTAAAACTCCACTCCCAGAAAATCAATCAAGGCATGATCTGGGAGAAGTTTGTGCACGTTGTAAGTTGGTGGGGGGATGGAATAGCCTGCTGCTTTGCAGCCTGATTTTTATCAGCACATTTAGATGACAAATGATGCTGGTGGAGAGCTGTGAAACGATTTTAAGAAGCTGATTTAAGGTGGGACGGATTTACGAGTTTTTTTGTAGGATCTGGTAATTCTAGTGTTAAATCTCTTACTCATAGGACGTATAACACTGCTCACATTGTGAAGGGGGGGCGGCTGAACGCACACTAAGGAGATGCTGTTGGATCAGCTGCTGTCTGTCTGCTACTGCTGCTGGCGAGCTGTGTATTCTGTTTGCCGCTCTGCACGTCGATCATTTAAAAGCCTGTACAGCATCTGTCCCTTTGCCACTTCACGTCTCTGCCGCTCATGTTGTGAAGGGGGGTGGGGGCTGAACACATTGTAAGAACAAGCAGTTGGATCATCTGCTGGTTTGCTGCTGCTCCTGCTGGCAAGCTGCGTGTTCTGATTGTCGCTTGTCTTTGTTTTAAGAGCTGGGAGCACTGAAGTGTGTCTGCCAAAAGCATTCCAACAACTGCTAGGTTAGATGTCTGCGAACTAGTTTTAAATGTTGTCTCACTGCCTTGTCTTGTGTGACGTTAAAGTACCTCTTGCGGGATGTCAAATTGTTTTCCGAGAAGATCACGTCTCGTCCCCCTAGTCTCCCTCCCAAGATTTTTTTTTTATAATAGACATACAGTGCATCCCAATAGTATTCACAGCGCATCACTTTTTCCGATTTTGTTATGTTACGGCCTTATTCCAGAATGGATTAAATGACACCCCATAATGACAACGTGAAAAAAGTTTACTTGAGATTTTTGCAAATTTATTAAAAATAAAAAAATTAAGAAAGCACATGTACATAAGTATTCACAGCCATGAAGCTCAAAATTGAGCTCAGGTGCATCCTGTTTCCCCTGATCATCCTTGATATGTTTCTGCAGCTTAATTGGAGTCCACCGGGGTAAATTCACTTGATTGGACATGATTTGGAAAGGCACACACCTGTCTATATAAGGTCCCAGAGTTGACAGTTCATATCAGAGCACAAACCAAGCATGAGGTCAAAGGAATTGTCTGTAAACCTCCCAGACAGGATTGTCTCAAGACACAAATCTGGGGAAGGTTGCAGAATAATTTCTGCTGCTTTGAAGGTCCCAATGAGCACAGTGGCCTCCATCATCTGTAAGTGGAAGAATTTTGAAACCACCAGGACTCTTCCTAGAGCTGGCCGGCCATCTAAACTGAGTGATCGGGGGAGAAGGACCTTAGTCAGGGAGGTGACCAAGAACCCGATGGTCACTCTGTCAGAGCTACAGAGGTCCTCTGTGGAGAGGGAGAACCTTCCAGAAGGACAACCATCTCTGCAGCAATCCACCAATCAGGCCTGCATGGTAGAGTGGCCAGATGGAAGCCACTCCTTAGTAAAGGCACATGGCAGCCCGCCTGGAGTTTGCCAAAGGCACCTGAAGGACTCTCAGACCATGAGGAACAAAATTCTCTGGTCTGATGAGACAAAGATTTAACTCTTTGGTGTGAATGCCAGGCGTCCCGTTTGGAGGAAACTAGGCACCGCTCATCACCAGGCCAATATCATCCCTACAGTGAAGCATTGTGGTGGCAGCATCATGTTGTGGGGATGTTTTTCAGCGGCAGAAACTGGGAGACTAGTTAGGATAAAGGGAAAGATGACTGCAGTGATGTACAGAGACATCCTGGATGAAAACCTGCTCCAGAGCGCTCTTGACCTCAGACTGGGGCTGTTCATCTTTCAGCAGGACAATGACCCTAAGCACACAGCCAAGATATCAAAGGAGTGGCTTCAGGACAGCTCTGTGAATGTCCTTGAGTGGCCCAGCCAGAGCCCAGACTTGTATTCAATTGAACATCTGTGGAGAGATCTTAAAATGGCTATGCACCAACGCTTCCCATCCAACCTGATGGAGCTTGAGAGGTGCTGCAAAAAGGAATGGGCGAAACTGGCCAAGGATAGGTATGCCAAGCTTGTGGCATCATATTCAAAAAGACTTGAGGGTGTAATTGCTGCCAAAGGTGCATCGACAAAGTATTGAGCAAAGGCTGTGAATACTTATGTACATGTGATTTCTCAGTTTTTTTATTTTTAATAAATTTGCAAAAACCTCAAGTAAACTTTTTTCACATTGTCATTATGGGGTGTTGTGTGTAGAATTCTGAGGTAAAAAATTAATTAAATCCATTTTGGAATAAGGCTGTAACATAACAAAATGTGGAAAAAGTGATGTGCTCTGAATACTTTCCCGGATGCACTGTATATATATATGTATATATATATATATTTATATTTAGAGAGAGAGAGACAAGGGGAGAGAGAGCGCCACCAAGGACTGCACCAGCTCCCAAACCTGATACAGACAATCACTAGGCACAAGTTCAACAACTCACACATTTTTTATTGTGGTGTGGGAAACACTTTCACTCATTTCCCACCTGTATTGCACAGTATGCACTAAGCATATTCTGCCTTCACTCCTCCTCTGGCAAGGTTGTCCTCTCCCTCCTGACTCTGGCTGCCTGAATGAAGGCAGGTGACTCCTTTTATGCTGCACCTTGGAGTACTCCTAGTGGTTTGTTAGCGAGGTTTAGAAGCACTCCCAAGTGTGCTGAAAGCCCCACAAGTAGGGCTCTCCAGCTCCCTCTGCCAGCCCCCACAGAACCCTACAGGCTGAGTTACAGAACTCCAACCCATGATGTGCTGCCACAACCTAGGGTGGCTGCCATCTAGCGCGTCCATCACAATATATATATACATATATATATATATATATATATATATATATATATATATATATATATATATATATATATATATATATAAATGTAGACCTAACAGTTTAGGTTAGCAACCACTGAAAAGAAAATGAAATTTCAGAATATTACAAATGGGCCTTTTTCAGGGAACAACTAATAGGTTACAACATACAGATGTTTTGCAGCAATTAAAGTAAATTAAGCCTTGCAAGTTGATGCAAACAATTTGCACAGGTGTCCTAATTCCTATTGATTACTTAAAAAACCTCTGTCTTAAAGCAGAGTTGGAGCACACTGTGTTACTACACCCTCTGAAGTACTTCTTGGACAAATTACACGGTATAACATCGTAAATTCCAGTGATAATGGCAAGAAAATGGCAATTAATACATGAAATGAGACAGAGCATTAGTACCCTTAGAATTGTAGGCCTTTCATTTAGAGATTAATTGCAAAAAAATCAAAGTGTCAGTGAGTACAGCACCTTACATAATCCAAAGAAAATTGGAAAGTGGCAGAAACTGTGATAGGAGATATGGCAGACCCAAAGTCACAACCCAATCAGAAGACAAGTTTCTGAGGGTCACCAGCTTTCATGATAGGCGCCTCACAGCACAACAGCTTCAAAAAAAAAAAACAAGTCTCAGTTTTTACTGTGAAGAGTAGACTTTGTGCTACAGGGTTGACAGGGCAAGAAGAAAGGGCAGTAAGAAAGCCATTCCTTAAAGGTCAAAATAGGGCCTTCAAATACCGACTGTGGACTATTGCAGACTGGAAAAAACTCTCATGGACCGATGAATCAAAATTTAAAATCTTTGGTTCATCATGCAAGGTGTTTGTGAATAGATACAGTATTTCCTCAGTGTCGAACTGTCAAACATGGAAAACATGTGATGGTCTAGGGTTCTTTCATTGGAGGCAGAGTTGGTGACTTGCAGGGAGTGACTGGCATTTTGAATCAAAAGGATTACCACAATCTGGCTGTTGTATCGGCAAAAGGTGGCTACTTTGATGCATAAAAAAATTGAGTAAAATTATTTACACTTAATGATTTCTTGACTTTTTTTATTTGCCATTGTTTATTTGTTCTCTTCCTTGATTTCCAAACCAAGGTGTTTTAAAACTTTTGACTGGTAGTGTACGTATATATGATATAATTTTTTTTTTCCCAGTAGGTTCCTGGAATCACAGATTTCACAGGTTGCCTGTTTCCTCCCTCATAGGTAGAGATTGTGTAGAAGGGAAAACATTTTTTTAACCATGGTTAATTTCTGCCAGTGTTGTCATGCAGATGATAAGACTGTAAGTGTAGTTGGACAGCTGTTTCTCATTTTGTCATTTTTTTAATGTAGTTTAGTTGTTTTAATTGTTTTTCTTTTTTTATGTACAAAATTTGAATTTCAAGAACAATGAGCTGAATATTAAGTATAAGCACTTAATACTGTAGTGATAAAAATGTAAAATTGTATTGCCACACTGAAGGTTAGAGACTCAATATTTTAGCTTGTTTAGCTTTCATTAGGTGTGTACCTGAAAAAAAAAGAAGAGGGACACAGCTGAGTAGAAAGGTGAGTAGATGTTAAAGTTAGTCATTAAAGAAGATAAAGGGAGATATTAAAAGATTAGTTGGTCATTCAGTACTGGAGGAATGTGTGATGTGAGGTTCTGCGTAAGCTTTGGTTCTTTTGTTTTTTTCTGAAAGGTCTGTGAAACCTTTTGAATGGACTCAACCTGAAAGATCAATATAAGAGCTGTGACTGAGATAAATGACATGCTGCTTTCTGAGTTCTTTGATCTGAACTGCTCAAACATGTGTCTAGAAATATTTGTCAAACCTTCTATCTGTATATATTTGTTGCACACCTTATGCAAGCAAATCTATGAAATAAATTAAATTGCACTTACTTTTATACTTTACAAAAAAAAATGAAGAGTAAGAAGGAAAAGAGATGCCTGGAAGAATTTTGCTGGTAATCTACTAGTTTATTATACAGAATCAGATGATATCAACCGATTAAATTAAATATTTGCTAAAAAGTCCCACATCCACTACAGCTGACTAAACATGAGTACAGTTGTGGCGAAAAGTTTTCTCAAAGTTTGTCGCTTCAGTGTGTTTAGATCTTTATGTCAGATGTTTCTAAGGTATACTGACGTATAATTACAAGCATTTAATAAGTTTCAAAGGCTTTTATTGACAATTACATTAAGTTTATGCAAAGAGTCAATATTTGCAGTATTGACTCTTCTTTTTCAAGATCTCTGCAGTTCGCCCTGGCATACTGTTAATCAACTTCTGGGCCACAACCTGACAGATGGCAGCCCATTCTTGCATAATCAATGCTTGGAGTTTGTCAGAATGTGTGGGGTTTTTTTAGTCCACCCACCTCTTGAGGATTGAGCACAAGTTCTCAATGGGATTAAGGTCTGGGAGTTTCCTGGCCATTTTTGCTTGGCACCTTCCCACCATTACCTGTCATCTATGAGGAAGGAGTGAAAGCTTTAGATTCATCCAGAATTTTGATCTCCAGTTTCTGACGGATCTCAACGTTTTAGGGTCCCCTGATACTGAAAACATTGCCACGAGTGTGTGTCTGTCTTTGTGTGTGTGTTAGTGTGTCACACTTTCTTGAGGACAATCTAGAGAAGGGTTCCCAACTCTGACCCTGGAGGGGCCCCAGTGACTGCAGGTTTAATTCTAACCTTTTTCTTAATTAGTACTTTGTTTTTGCTGCTTGTTAACTTGGGGACCCCTGGTGTAGATCTAAAACTGGATGGAAAAATACCAAACTCGAAACATGAGATGACTATGTGCTGATTAGTTTTTGAGCCAAATCATTCGAGAGAAAGAGGCACTCTAGAGGAACCCTCAAATACCGTAATTCTGCGATTAATTCTGAATTCTTCTCGCCAATTGCTATTGTAATGACCTATTTTATGATCAGAAAGATCAGCATCAGAGCAGTAAATAATTACTGAAATGTTATGGAATAGTTTAGGTAACTTGGTTCCCAGGGCACTCACATACTGTACAAATTTTTTTGGATAATAAATAATTTTAATTTCTATCACATGTTGTTTTTAATTATTTCTAATTATTTTTTATTAAATAAATTTAGAATCCAACATTCTTAATTTGAACCTTTTTATTCGTTTATGGTTAGCCTACAAAATATTTTAATAACCTTTAATTTTAACTATTGTTTTGTATTGAATTACACTATATTATTAATATTATTATTTTTAAAACCCTTCTGATACAGCAGACACCCAAAATTATTAAGCAATGTGGACTGGGGCCCTGAAGCTTAAGCTTCATTAGTTTCAGAGTAGATCCGCCCCTGCTTGGTGGCCTCCATCGCCCTTTGTCTTGTGCAATTGCTCAGTTTTTGTGGACAGCCTGCTCTATGCTTTGTGCAATACCGTTTACATTTGTTAATGAATGATTTAACTGAATTCCATGAGATATTCAGTGACTTGTCTCCATCCCCATGTACTCTTCAATAATCGTTTCATGAAGTTGCTTGTTTTCGTTGTGTAGTTTAGGCCACCATTCCATCTCACCACAAGTTGGAACTTCCAGGTAAGGTGCATTTAGACTGCAATTATATTTGAATGTATTTTGACCAATTTGCAGAGATCTATTTTCACTTAACTCGACATGCAAGAGTTACTTTCTGATGGTCAGTGTCAAAAAAAATCTAATTAAATTCACTTCAATTCAATGTTGTCTGAAAATAAAATGTGAAAACTTCCAAGGTGGTGAATATTTTTATAGCCAGCGAATAGTCACATTTCCAACAATCAAACAATCTTGGATTCCCAGAATTTTCCTTGCACCTTTTTCATTATTTTTAACTTCTTTGTTTTTGTGACAGGTGTATCTCAACTAGGACATACAAAGGCATTTTTAAGTGAGCTCGATTGCACCTTCCCAATAAATTCATACTGGTAATGGAAACTTCTGTTCAAAATGATCCTGTCTAGAGATTATATTGCTCAGTCTTATAAGCTTTGCTGTTCAATGACAGATAGTCTCTTTTGAATAATGCAGTCTTCTAACAATGTGGCAGTGGTTAGATAGATGGAGGATGTGTGTGTGTGTCTTTTTAAATCTGCATTGCTGTGCACAACAAACTAGGTAAATCCTAGCCGAGGACCTGTCTATAGAAGTTAATTTAATAAAAACAAAAAGAACTCCTCATTCTGTATGTGAGAAGTCTGAATAGTGAAAACATTTGATATATAGTATGGTTTTTGAGAGTTCTTTAAAAGTTAATCCTATATTCTGGGACTGTTTCACAGAAACAAGTAACTAGAGAACTCAGCTGAAAAAAAAGAAACTTAAATAGTTTACATTCCATCTCACTACCAAACCATTTGACTGGCTGATTTTACTGGAATAAGATAGTCCATACCAAAGAAAGAGTATTATTTTGAGTAACATGCACAAGCTTTGGCCAGTGAGTCTCTACTGAGTTGTTTTTATCTATTCAGGCTTCCCCTTTTAGAGCCACAGAGATTCTCTTTGTACCTTCGGCTTCATTCCACGCCTTACCTAGCCAGGTCCTCTGTTGAATGCCGTCTAACCCTCGGAA
>NW_024382193.1:0-19501 GCF_016835505.1 Polypterus senegalus
CAACTTGGACAATGACAACTGCATCCAACCCCATTCTGATCAAAAGCCTATCCACCCTTCCAGGGAGGTTCCCCCATTTGTGCATCTGGAAGGAATCACACCATGCAAGGTTCTCTGTCTCTGGAGCACATCTGTGCTTCAGTCACCCTAATGATTGAGTCCCCAACTATCACTACCTCTGTCTTTCTGGGAACTGGTTTTGAGGTGGCCTGATGGGGCTCCTCATCCCTGCCTACCACCTTTGTCCTTTTCCTTTGTGGCAAATGGCTGGGATACTGACAATGGAAGGACTGGGAGAGACAATACCTCCCTGTGACCCAGCGGTAGCCCCCGTGGATTGCATGGGGCCACAGATTTGAGCTTGGGGCTGCCACAGGGGTGCCTGAACAGATTTGGAGCCCTAGACTGCATCCTTGCCCACACCCAGAAGTGCGGCCAGGAGAGGACCCAGGTGCCCATGCAGCACTTCTGCCACACCGGGAAGTGCTTCTGGATGTGCGTCATGGAGCACCTGGGCGCTTCTCTGCATTAAAAAGGGGAGGCCCCTACTAAAATTGGAGAGCAAGGTTGGGAGGAGGGGGACAAGCTGGGGGAAGGAGTGGAGGCGCAGGAGAAAGGGAAAGTGAGAAGTGAAAGGACTGAGCAATTGGTTTGATGATTGTGCTATAGAATACATACAGTGAAAGTGTGTGGCTTAGAACTTGTGGCTCTGTGTCTGTCTTTTGTTCGGTTGTTTCCACACCTTCTAACTACGTAAAGAACAAACATTTACTTTGTTTTTCTTCACAATCCCCTCGTTTGCATAACTGATTCTCCCTGCCTGCTTCTCCTATGACTGTGATGGCAAACACATCTTGTCTATCACGGGATGCATTCACCTTCTTGGTGTGTCTGGACATCCTGAGGACCCCTGTCCCCAATTTCCCAGGCCCCTGAATTTCCCACAGAAACACTGTTCTTGTTTTTGATTAAGTCATATAAATTAAGAAGCGAACTGGTCTTCCTCCATCTCAGAATTTGCCATCTTGGAGGTGGAGTGTGACTCTGGCAGTGAAAAGGTCAGTACAGGGTGAACCATGTCTTCCTTCTACAGGACTCACCTGCAGCCTCAGTATGAAGGAGCCAGCCTGAGAGTGCCACAAGCTTCCCCACCCAGATGGAAATCCAAAGGGAAACTCTGTAGAACCATGAGAAAAATCTGGAAATATTTTGTAAAACCAATGATAAAACTTGGTATAATGATTCTTTATTTCATATTCATTTGGGTGGCAATCAGAGCCAAAATGATCAACTTTGTGTCACTGTCCAGATACTTATGGACCTGTCGTATCATTTATTTTAGCAAAGTATTAAGAACCCTTTGACATCAAAACCCGTCTGATAAATACACCTGATGTCTGATTTGAGATGGACTCTGGCGAGTGGTGTAGCTAGAGGTTTTTGACGACAGGGGTGGTCTTTGAGTTTTTTTGCCTTACTTCAAAATAAAAATGATACATATTATACAAAAAGAAAAATTTTAACTACTAGGGCTCCAACCCTGCTCTTTTACTGCCCATCCGTGTTTGGTTTACCGGATATACAATTCAAACAGAAATTTTTATTTTCATGGGTGTAACATACATGCATGCATTATTTTCATTTTTTCTTTAAAACTTTATAAAATCAATACTTGTCCTTTTTTTTTGGGGTATGATTACATCTCTTTCTCTCAGGATGTATACGCTGCTTGGGTTGTGAAGGGGTGCAGCTGAAGCATGCGCTGGGGATGCTGTGGATCAGCTGCCTGTCTTCTGCTGCTGGTGAGCTCCTTCTGCTTGTCTCGCGCCGTCTTCAAAGCCTGTACAACAGTTGTCCTTTTTCCAGTTCATCTCTGCCACTCATTTGAAAGGGGGGTTTTAAGGGGGTGGTATGGGTGGCGAACCGCTTTAAGGAGAAGCTTGGATCATCTGCTGGGTTTTCGCTGCTGGTGAGATGCATGTCTGCCAAAAGAATCCAGCAACTGCTAGGCTAGATGTCCATGAACTTGTTTTAAATGATGGCTCACTGCCTTGTCTCATGTGATGTTGTAAGAACAATACTTGTCCTTTTTTTCCGGCCCTGGGCATGGTTAAATCTCTTTCTTGCAGGACATATAATGCTGCTTTCGTTGTGAAGATGGGGTGGAGATGCCCCCTAAGGAGATGCCATTCGTTCTGCTGCTGTCTTTCTGTTGCTGCTGCTGCTCGTGCTCCATCGATCATTTTAAAGCCTGTACAGCACTGTCCTTTTTTCCACTTCATGCCCCCTGCAGCCGGTGAAAAGGGGGTTAGGGTCTGAGCACGCAAAGAATGAATCTCTGCTGGCTTTGACTGCTGAGAGCTGCGGTTTCGCTTGTTTTGCTTGTTTTAGAGCTGGGCAATTTAAAGTGTTCCCGAGAATTCAAATTTTCTGGGAAAATCAAACTATCCTAGTCTGCCTCCCAAGATTTTTAATAATAGAGATATTTGTTGTTCTTTAGAGATAACTTCACCAAAATCAGAATATAAATGTGAACTAAGAGCTTGACATACCTAAAATCTGTGTGTTTTGTTAATTTGTTCAAAGACCAATCTTTAAATTAAAAGCTTGAATTTTTGGTCACATACTTCTGTTGAAGAAGAAGAAGAACTACTTGATCTTGGTGGCTTAAATTCAGAAACCTCTTCACATGCAGTAACGTTAGTTTCTTCCGGCTGAGGCATTACAATAATGCCCTTCATTCTTTTTAATACTTTCTGCCTTGCATTTTCTATTTTCTAAAAAGCAGCGGCGTTCTCTTTGGTTTTTCATCTGAGATTTATAGAATATTAAATAATAATAATAAGAGATTGAAGGGGTCATTTCTTTTAGTTGGAATAAGTTGACAACAAAAGTCTTCAATCAAAAGTAAGTGGTGAACTGGTCAAAATTCAAATTTGAAAATATAACCTAACAGTTTTAAAAAATTAAAAAAGGTATCATTTTGACATAGATAACATACATTTGCTTCCAAAACCTTATCAAACAAAATTGTCAAAAACCTAAAAGGTCTAGTACTAAAGTTTAGTAAAAGTGCCCCCTAAAAAATACCTTGGGCAGACCACCCCCTCTGCCCTTCCTAGCTAAAACCAGTGCTCTGACCTTTAACAACTTGACAAAAACCCACCAAGGCCATTAGCCTGTGTAAATATCTAATGAAGGTGTTTTCAAATTATGATCAACCTCAACCAAAAGGTTCAAAATTTGATGAGGTCTATGGAACATAATCAGAGATGATCGGGTGCAAATTAAAACCCGCTGTTCAGTGAATCGAATGAATGTCTACTGTAATATGAAATCTTAAAAAGATATTAAATCCTTTTTAAAAATATATAGGTAATCTATAAACTGTTCCGCCATTCCTGTACTGACATTTCTTCATTTTGAGGGAAGCCATTTCAATCTGCTGAATGTTTTAGTAAATTGGATATTTCGATTTAAAGAATCAAAAACAATTTCCAACAAAAGGACTTTAAAACCCAAATGGTGTTTATGGGGTGGTCTTCTATTTTAAGTTACAAATCAAGGCACAACATTTGGGCCTCCTGGTGGATGATCTAATTTTCATTGCAGGTCTGTTTATATTACCTCCTGTTTGGTTGCTGGTCTTTCTGATTTATTTTTTACAAGACAATTTCTGAGATACCCAAGACAGACACCTGGTATTAATTTCATCAGTTGTTTAATATACTAAATTTCTCTTAAAGTGCCTTTGTTTCAAAGGTTCTCTCATCTATCTCACCATCAGAGTTATAGAACATGTGAGCTTTTTACTTCCACGATGAAGTACTCAGTTTCCTAAGTAAAAGAGACTCCTCAAGTCTTTAAATTTGACGTCTTACTAAACTTAACATACTCACATCTTGGGGGCCTCAGTTATTTCCTTGTTAAAACGTAAATACATTGACAATGTTCCACAAATCCTACCATTGCAGCCATTTTGGGTTTTTAGGATGCAAAATTTGTATCTTCACTCACATTCCATTTTTATGTGCAAGTCCATGATTTCCTGGATGTGAAATTCCAAAGAAAGCACTGTGATGTAAGCGGGTCACACTCAGATTGAAAGGCCAGTTTTAAAAGATACGCCGCCTCGAGTTTAAACGGGAGCGTGGTAAGTGGGGGAGTTCCCGGGGCTCTGATGTGGGCGGTCCTCGTTAGTGCAATGGGAGTTGTCTATCCGTATCGATGCCGGGATTGCTATCGCTACATTTTTAGCCTCTGTTATATAATAGGAGCGGAGTGTGAAGGAAAAAAAAAAAATGACGGAAGCGGGAGCGCTGACTTGTGGATTTTGTAGGGGCTGGGAGGGGCGCCAATGGGTGCATGGCCGACCCCAGGGCCCACGGTGTGGCGCTTCAGCTGACGCTTTTTGGGGGAGGGTGACGGGAAAGGGTGGCTCACCGCAGCGAAGGGGGGAGTCGGAATTTGGGTGGAACCTCAGCGATGCCTTGGCCATTGTGGGAAATCAAAGGCTCTTCAGCCATTGTTTTAACCCCATTGTTAAGTTGATTTATTTATTATTTTTAAACCCCCGTTTTTTGCTTTTAATGGAATTTTTTTAAAAACTGTTTAAACCCCACTATTTGAACACTTTGTTTTGATTTTGGTTTTGTTTTTTTTAAAAAACACTTTGCCCTTTTACCCTCCTTATTTTGTTCTTTTGTGGTTTGGTTCATCCCGAGGTGTTGGGCGAAAACTCCCCGAAGCCTACAAAAAACTATTAAAAACCCAAGGTGGGGCGGGTTTTTAGAGGCTTTTACCAAAAATAAAGGCTAAACCCAAGTGCAGCGGTTTTGGTTTTAAAAAACCAAAAATAACAAGGATCATTTTCCAAATTAAAAGCGGCTCTCAACCTTTAAACTTTTTCTTTTTCTTTGGCCATCGTTCTGACTTGATGGTTCCTTCCATTTTCTCTTGGTGTTTTTCTTTCTGTTTCTAATGGGTGGGGCTTCCCCTTTTCCCCTTTTCTTTCTTTTAATTTTCCCTTTTTTGACCTTCTTAAGGGCTTGGCCCCTTCCCCCTTTTTTTGAAAAGGCCTTTTTTTCCCCTTTTTTTAACTCCCCCAAATTTTTTAAGTTTTAAAAAAAAAATAAATTTTTTTTTTACATTGTTTCCCCAAAGTTTTTAATTTTACAAAAAAGTTAATTGCAATATATTCTTATAATATTTTTACAAAATTTTGCAAGATTAAGTGTATTTTTTTGTAAAAAAGGCCTTTTGTTGATTCTCAATCCAGCTGCTCTTAGGGGCCTCTTTTCCATGTTATCTCTTCTAGTCTTGACTCAAAATGTCTTCCCCCTTATCCTGTCCCAAAAATGATTTTCATCTTTTTCTATTCTTTTTATTACTTTGGAAAATTTGCTGTAACCTATAAAATAATCAATTTGATTTTTTTTGTTAACCATTTCTAGACCTATCGTAATTTGCTTTTTTATTCTAATTTATGCAATCTAATGTTTAGAAGCTTTTAATTTCTTTTTATGACTTTTTTGCTAATTTCTATTCTCTTATGCTTAAAAATTTTCTTTTACAGAGGCTGGTGGGATTGTCATGGGGCAGAAAACAAAATGTAATTAAAAAAAAAAAAAAAACCCAAAATTCTTCCCGGGTCTGTCAAAGGGCTTACCCCAAACCTAAACTAAACATGAATTGAAAATTGAACAAAAAGATGCATTTTCAACTTCAGGTTTTTTGTGTAATCCCAAATTTAAACAAGGATTGGGGTCCTTTTTAACCCCGGTGGTGAGTAATGGCCCTCTGGCAATGGAAAAAAAAGTGGAACCATATATCGACTTCAGAACACAACCACAAAAATTTATTTATTAAACCCTAAATCTTTGCTTGGGAGAACGGCCAAAAACCCCCACAAGTAAAAAATCTAAATACAATTTTGACCCACATAATAAGACCGTTTTAAAGCGGGGCCGGGGACAACTCAACCTTCCTCACCTCTTTTTCCCAAAATTTGGGCCAGGGGGACCTTTAAACACTGCTAAATTTTTGAAAAAAAGAGCAAAGACTGGGGAAAATTTGTGAAACAATTTTTTTATCTTAACATTCAAATCCTACCCATCCAAAATATCCGGTGCATCCCACCGGAAGGCCCAAATCAAAAACCTAGCAGGCGGTGCTCATTTTCAAGCTTTCTGCAGAAGCCAAACAGAAAAGGCTGATAAAAAAAACAGCAGTCAGCCATGAAGTGTGGCATATAAAAAGCATAAGAATTGGCAAATTTCCACAAGCCCATTTTTTGAAATTGAAACTTGGCTGAGGCCACGGCCCCAAACAATTTTCGGGCCCTGTTAATTTAAATAGAAAAAATTGTATTTTATTGCACACGCGTTTGCGCACCAACCTATGTTTTGCTATGGATTTGTAAATAGAATCATGTTTCAGTGCGGGCCCTTGTACTTAAAACAAACCTCTTGTTATATATTTTATATATATTATTTAATTACAGCATTTTTGTCCACATCCAACCTATGTTTTGCAAAATCACTCACAGTAAAGGGAAACCATGTGTTCCGTGCAGGCCTTGGTAATTAAAACAAACCTCTTGTTTATATATTAATTTTAAATTCCTGCCCTAAATGACTCATAAAAGACCTTGGTGTTCCTTTTTTTAAGAACCTCTTGACCTAAAGAATTATGGATTTTTATACAAAAAAAAAAAGGATCGTGCTTGTGTGCGTTATGTTGTGAAAGTGTCATGTGTTGCCGTCAAGTGTACAAAGAACTTTTGAACTAAACATCAATCCAAAAGAAAACTCTATTAGAAAATTAAAGCTACAAAAAAGTGGTTTCCTGGCTTTTGAAACAAACTACTTATTTTATTCAAATAATTGCAACAAAATAAAGCCACCGAATGTAGTTATGAAAAATCTGGGAAAACATTCTTTCCGTATGATCCTATGTATTTTTTAAAAAATTGAAATGAGCAATAATATAAGATCGGTGGTGTGGTAGATAGGGGCTCTCGCTGCCCGAACCCCTGTCCACAACCCCCAAACCCAGGTAAAAAGTCCCAAAAGTTGACTTTTTTAAATGCCACAGTGCACAAAGCACACTCTCCCCCAATACTCATATAAACAATCACAATACTCAATAAATCGTCCTCCAGCTCCCAGGCGCGTTGCCACCCCCTTTCCCAAACCCGCTCAGCTCACTGTCAGGGCTCTCATAAACCTTTATATTCCCTGACCCAGAAGTGTTCCCAATCCCCAGTCCAATCCTCAATCACTTCGGGTCAGGTAAAGTTCTTTTTCCTCACCCGGGAAGCCCGCCTCTTCCCTTGATGAACTTCGGGTCATAGGGCACAAATAAGTCCTTGGTCCTCCCCGCAGCCCCTCTTTCGGCCCCTGAGGTATCCAGCAGGGCTGAGGATAAAAACTACATCGTCCATGATTCCCTGCTGGTCTTGGGCACCTCCTTACTGCAGGAGGCTCCATCTGCGACCTGGGTATTGGGCGGATGATAAGCGGGCCCAAAAATCCGCGTTACCTGGATAAAAGGAAAAAAAATTAAAACTGACCCTTTGAAATTACATTCAGGCAACATTTGACAAAAAAACTTGTGACTTACATTTCACAAGAATTTCTCTTCCGATTCCCAATAATCTTCCTGTCCACCTCCCAAAATCTTTTAAGTCACTTACTGAAAAAAAAATTAAACAAAAGTTTTTCCACAGTTACCGACACAGAAACTCTGGATTGATGTCCTGCTTCCCGCACGAACGCTCAAGGGTATGCATGTACACAGAAATCCTTACCACATAAAGACACCCTTCTGTCAAGTTCGTAACAACTGGGGATGTCCACAGTGCACACAGGAAAAAATGTGGGGGCCCCAAACGCGCAAATGGCATATGACTTGAGTGGACATTCATTACTTTTCTCAAGGCTGCTTTGACCTTTCACAACTGGATTCCCAATTGGAGAATAAATGTCAGTAACAAGACAAAATATAATGCATTTAGAAACTTTTTAAAAATCAGTCACCATATAACATACACACATCTTAAGTACGTTAAATAAGTGTTCCCAGGTTATGGACATCGCCTTTAACAAGAATGGGGTGCACAGCGGCATGCCCCGTAACTCCGCCCATCATCTTTGGCCTTGGCGAGCAGGGTGGCTAGGCGGAGCTGGAGGGGTGCTGCTCACAGTGGTGTCCCTAGGCGGCTCCCTGTGGCAGCGGTTCACTGCCTGCCCACCACACAAGGCTGCCCGTTCATTCCTCGTGTGTGGCTGGTAATGCTGGTGGTGACCGGTTGTGGCTGAATGGAACATGAGGGTGAGCGGGGGGTGGGGGTAACTTGTAGTGTGCCTCGGCTGGCTGCCTGTTGAATGGGGTGGTGGTGGGTGATTCACACCCGACTTTGGCCACACCGTTCATTTCCATTGGGCGGACACTGTAGGAAATACTATAGTGGAGTGACTGTATGGGGGAATCCCTCGCTGTTCCCTCGTTCTCAATAGCAAGCCTCCTTGTACTTTTACATCACAGCAGAAGTTGCCTTTCATCAGTACATCAGGCGTGTTGAGGGCCGTGCCTTCCTCTGTGATAGCGTCGACGTGCTGTGCAGAAGGCTTATCTTAACCTTTTGTCTTCACCCTTCAACAATATCTCTGAAGCACAAAATCTGATGAAACTGCTGGTGAAACAGTAAACAAGAAAAACCATCACCATGGAAAATAAAGTAGAAATAATAAAAGGTCAGAGGGGTGAAACTCCATCATTCTTGGCAAAAACACTTTTTTAAACATTTATTAAAGTAATGTACCTGTCTACTTAAATACAAATTCAACAAGTGCAAACCTCCAGTCCCTATCTGGACTACAAAACTGGAGACTGACTGTATATAATGCTAAAAATTAATGATAAATTACATGATTCTTATTACATTGCTACAATTTTGTATTCATAAATACAAGGTTGATGGTAAATGGACTCACCCTCTATGAATAAACAACTACATGGCCCAGTGTATTTATGGGTCCAAGTGGAGTGCACTTGTAATAGCCATTCAAGTTACAGTTATGGGTGGATGTCACCCGCGTTAAATAGGGAGGCAATCAAAAGGTCCAGAGGTGAGTGAATGGCTACAAGATGGGGGTGTATGATGGTGTTTGGCCTCTCTTTCTGACTCTCGCAAGGAAGGAAGAAAAATAATCATTCCATACCCACAACTACCCATATTCCAATCGGTTCCCCCATAAACTTGATCCCAATATGATGGCGTCATTTTCGGCTCCTGCAAAAGCGTCACTTCCACTCCATCATGATGACATCACTTCCGTCACCAGAGAATGATGTCAGTTCTGGCTCAACATGATAAATACTTCGGCTCCTGCAGATGCGTCACTTCCTGCTTCCGTCCATTTCCTTGATCATATATAAACCGACTGAACCAAACCATGCTTGTCAATGTCTGATGAAAAGTTTCTTTATCATCTTGACCGAAAAACATTATCTGGGACCTTTCCCCCAAACCTTTATGATTGTTTTTGTGATAATTTATCAGAAGGTATAATTACAAGTAAGGTTTTCTTTGCTTCCATCCAGAATTTCTCTACTTCCTGTCTTGTACTGTTTAACTACCATGGCTTGTTTACATTGCCAGGTGGGCAGTTCAGGTAGTGAGATATCATGAGAAGTAATCAATTCAGGTAACTATCACCATTGATTTCTGAATGTAAAACCCAAACTAAAATTGTGTTTTGTCTATATGGTTTTGTTTTTCATTATTTTATTAATCCTTTTGTACAGTTGGGGCCCAAAAGCTTTGAGAATGCCCACAAATATTAATTTTCACAAATTTTGCTGCCTCAGTTTTCTGATGGCAATTTTGTCTACTCAGAACGTTTTGATGGTTTCAATTAATTGCAAAGGCCCTGTTTTCCATGAAAATTAACTTCATCCAACTGCCATTGTGAAGAAGGGTTAGGCTGCCAAGAAGATCCAACAACGTCAGGACTTTCTCTTAAAGGTTGATTCAGCTGTGGGGACTACCCGCGGGCTAACTCAGGAATGGCAGCACGGGGGTGAGTGAGGGCAAAGACTTTGGTGGATGGTCTAGTGAGTGTCAAAAGGGCAGCAAAGAATAAAAATAAAATCAGGGACAGACTGATATTTTGGGATCGGTCTACTGAGGACTGCTGGGGTCAAGTCATTGTCTTGGATGAATCCCCTGTCTGATTGTTTGGGACATCCGGATAAAAGAAAGGTGGCGGTGCTACCATCAGTCTTGAGTCATGCCAACTGTAAAGCATCCTGGACCATTCATGTCGGCCAAGGCAGTGGGCTCACTCCGCTGGCCTAGAACGCAGCCATGAATAAGAAGGGGCCAAAACATCCTCCGAGCAAATTCCCAACCATTAAAGAACATTTTGGTGACCACATAACAATCCAGCATGGCGGAGCACTGGGCCCCTAAAGGGAAAACTGACAACTAAGTGGCTCAGGGGAAAAAATTCCCAAAATTTGGGTCCATGGCAGGAAACTCCCAAACCTTAATCCCACTTAGAACTTGTGGTCAATCCTCAAGAGGTGGGTGGACAAACAAAAACTCACAAATTCTGGTTATGCAAGAATCGCAGCTGCCATCAGTCAGGATTGGGCCCAGAAGTTGGTGACAGCCTCCCGGGGCGAGTTGCAGAGGTCTTGAAAAAGAAAGAGCCAACACTGCAAATATGGACTCTGCACATAAACTTCATGTAATTGTCAATACAAGTCTTGAAACTAATGAAATGCTTGTAATTCTACTTCAGTACCATAGAAACATCTGACAAAAGATCTAAAACACTGAAGATGCAAACTTTGTGTAAACCAATACTGGGTCATTCTCAAAACTTTTGGCCTGACTGTACTGGATTCCAGCTGGTACAATCTGGTGCAGGCAAAGCAACCCTCCCTGCCAGAATGTCTCAAAGGAATGAAGTGCATTGGGAAGTCAACCATTTTGTTGTGGCACAAACTTCCCAAGGCAGAACATCTGGGATAGTTTTCATTCCTCTGAATGTACTCACAAGTCTCACAACATGCTGTTGTTCGGATCATAGGGGCCACTGTAAATGGTGACAGAGTCAACACATCATTTCCTGTTGTCTTAACATTTTAAAGTGTTCAGGGTGTGTTTGAAAGAAATGCTATTTAGATAGTGTGTACACAGGAAGATACAGGCTTGCTTGAGGCACAGTGCGTAATTCAATTTCTTGTTATAAAAGGGCATCACTCTCCCAAAATGAGACCTGAATGCCACCTGTTTACGAAACATGTTTTGTCTCTCTACCAAACCATTTTGTTTGTACCATTCTTGCCTAATACTTCCTTCCAAAGTGTAATATCTGACATAGCAGTAACTGGAGAGAAGGCCAAAGACCTCAAATGGCAACATTCAAATCCCAAGAACCCTCCTTTGAGAAAATTCTGATGCTCGTTTTCTTTCTAAAATCCAGTCACAACATGTTTAGCTCCCCATTTGCACTTTTTGAACATGAGTGGGGTCTCCGGTCCCGTGCAAAAATGCCCCTTCTGGAATATATCAAATTAAAAAGGGAAACCTGTTATATTCATTTATTTTCAAAGTTTGCTAAAGAATGTTGTCTTTTATATGTAACTTGAGATTTTATTGTACAACCTCAAATTACAAAAAACCACAAAATATCTTCTTCTCTTTTGAAAGTTGTAGAATTTGTGATCCTCTAAAAACTAGTCAGGCCCTCTTAACAGCATTATGGGGTTTTCGGGCAAAGCAGTGCAATGGGACCCTACCTACACAACAACTCAACCAGTCACAACATACATAGATTAGCATGGGGCCTCTATGCTCGTGTGGCCCCGGGTAACTGCCCAGTGTGCCCATGCGTTAAGAGCCCTGAAACTAGCGACAGATGCTGATGAACTGACATTGATTTTGGCCATGGAGGGCTCCAGTTTCTTTGGAAGAATCAGCAGGTACAGTCTCTTTGGTGGGCACAGTGGGGACAGTCTCCTGGAGGGCACAGTAGGGACGTCTCTCTGGTGGGCGCAGGGGGGACTGTTCTCTGGTGGCACAGTGGGGACTGTCTCTCTGGCGGGCACAGTGGGGACAGTCTCTCTGGTGGGCATGGGCAGTTTTTGACATTTTCTAAGTGAGTTAAAAGCCATGTCTTTTGACAATGATTTTTAAACAAAAACAACAATGGAATTGGCCACTTGTGACAAGCCCTGTGTTACATCTGTAGATAGAAAAGCTGCTAAACAATGGAAAATAAGGACTAGAACAGCTTTTGAAACTTTATTTGAAAAGCTCTAATTCAAAAATCAAACAATCAGCATTCTTTGCAAGTAAAGTAGCCTATCGACATTTTTTAAATAAAACACACTTGCATAATTCCCTGCACACTTTACAAGTGTGCTTCAAGGCCTCAGAACATAAGGCTTTTATGATGCTGTAGTCCCCCTATTGCTTTTGCATAGTTGTAGGTACAGACTCAAGACTTCATTCGGCGATAAGCAGCGACACAGGCGATCGTCCTGCTTTAGCTCCCATCTTCAGATTAGAAGAACACCACTGGGCTCAGAATCACCGCTGTGGCGGATGCGTCTGGAAAAAGACAGATCAGGGGAATGTGAGAAAGAGCAGATCAAAGCCCGTTGAGGTATTCTCTACAAAAAAGGAAATGAAAATTAAAATTATAAAATGAAAATGCAATCTCTCTTTTGTAATTTCATTTTCAAAGTCTACACAAAAATGCTGCAAAAATAAATTAAATACCCAATTTGCAATTTCATTTTTAAAGTCTGTGCACATGAATGCTGCAAAGTTACAATTAAAATGAAACAACACCATTTGCAGTTTCATTTTTTGCCTGAACTGCAATGAAGCTAAAAACTGAAAAGTAAGATGCATTTTCCCCTTTGCATTTTCATTTTCAAGTTTTCAAAATGCGAATACAGTAGTGCGGGTCAATGGGCGTGGCTTTGCACCTCGATTTCCCACAATTCTTTGTCCTTCGTGACTGTGCAGCCACTTTGATCGATAGAATACGTCTCACTCTGACTCTGTTCAATCCATGTGATTTTGATATTTTCACCTACAGCGAAACCTTCTCACAAAATCCAAAGACCACGCATTATTGTTCTTCTGAAGTAATTCATGTGCTAAATTTAACCTGAGACAAAATCGACTTTATTATGTCATAATTTACATTTATTTACACTGAGTAGAAACAGGCCGCTTTGTATTTTTGTAGTATTATCAGTGGGCAGCTCGAGTCCGTGCCGCTCGGGTCGAGGCGGTGCTTAAATTTTGCCGCATATCTGAATATGTTAACCTATTTAAATAGAAAATTAAAATGACGTATAGAGAACAATAAGTTAATTTTTGCATATATTTATTCATATAATGAGAAACAGGAATATTTTCACATAGATTTATAAGCATCAATTAGACAAGACGCACCAATAAGCGTGTTCTGATTACTATTTTAATTCTGATTATTATTTTAATATAATACGCTGCGAAAAACAGAACAAGTGGAGTGTACAAGTGATAGGTGGGCGCGCGGAGCAAGAACACATTCGGATTGATAACGAAACAAAATTATAAATAGTAAATTAGTTGTTTATCTTCCTAGAAATTATTACCCGGTGTAATGTTTGTTTATTTTTGTTATTGCCTCATACATTTCAACTGCTGTGTCTGATGCTGTCACAGGACAGTCTGAAAATTATTTTTGAAGCATGTGTGGATAAAAATCAGAAAATTTGACTTTTCATTCATGAGTGATATTTCCGAACCCTGTTGTTACGCACTAATTGTACTGAGCCTTTGCCCAATAATCCCGCCCCCAAAAATGTGCCGCCCGGGGCGGACCGCTTTCTCCCCTTCCCTAAAGCTACCACGGAGTATTATACTGTAGCATAGGACCGAGTATCCAATGGCTCGATTCCTGTTCTTTACATGGCTCGTTATCCTTAAAAGGACTGCTTGCCTTTTGCTGCACTGTTTGGGAAATGTCCATGCGACTGTGCAGAGTTGCCGTTTTTAAAGACACTCCTGTTATTGATTATACAATACCAGCTCAATCTTTTGGTGACTCGTTCCTAGTTGATATAACTTGTCCTGTGCCATTGCATAGCCCTTCCTTCAAAGTCACTGTCCCTAACGGCCACTTCCAATTCTTGCAACAGTGCACAAACTCGTCGATACGGATGTGGGGCTTCTCTCCCTTCAGCCATGCAGCCGGTGTCGTGGGCACATCTTCAGGGTCTGGGAGTGTGCTGTCAGACAACGAGAACAGCGAACCTCCTGGTGTGGAGATGCAGATGTTCAGATCTCTTTGCTGTTTTCGTTTACTAAACTGGTGCTCCAGGTCTGGATCTCAGCTTTGATGGTCTTTCTTCTTCGCTGCTTCACAACGCATCTACCATCTTCCTTGTCTTTTATGTGTGCATTTTGACCATCAGCCCTGATTCTCGCGGCTCATTTCGGTTCAGTGGCAACTCGATCTGCCACACTTTCTCCAGCTTCATGTACCTGAAACTCTGCCGATGCCCGCACAACCAGAAAAAAGGGGCCGTAGAAGATGGAGAAATGGTGATGGAGCTGCCCAGGTGTCCGTCTCAGGGCTGCCATAAGCTCCGGGCGAGCAGTGTGTAGGCATGGGGCTCCCGCACATGAAAGGGCCCAGGGCTCCGTCTACTAACGTCGCTCGGTAAAAAAAAAATTTTATTATTGGATGAAAGTAGTAATTGGAAAACATATTTAATCTAATTAAAATGTTTAAACTTTATAAAAAATATCAATGCAAAAATACACTGTAAAAAGTAATGCGTTAAAATTACTTAAAAAAAATAAGGCAAGAAATTACAAACAATATTTTTGAGTAGATTTAATATACTGCACTATTGAGTAAACTTAATTTATTAATTAACTCAAATTTACCTAAAATAAATGAGTTTGATTAAATATAAGTAATAGCAAAAATGGTTTCATTTTACTCCGATTTTCATTTGAATTACAGTACTCAAAAAGTGAGTATGCAATGCTGGACAGTAATGACTTTATAACAAATACATGCTTAAAATCCATATATCTTTATTTATTTGAACATACACAGATAGTCACAACATCGGAGTTATATTTTCAAAGGAAAATTAAATCAAATGTCTGAGGAGAATTTTTACTGAATTACTGACATTCAAATGTCAATGAAGATTTTCTTTTCTTTTTTTAAACTTTCTTCAAAAGGTATATCTCAATCAAATAATGTCCCAGGAATGTGTGGTAAGCAGGAAGGAAACAGAGAGTGAAGGTGAAATCCTGCAGCAGGTGCCGCTCTTCAAACACGTCCTGCATTTACATCCAACATATCCTCCTAAATGAATGGCCACCTTTTCCACTACTTTTCAGTATGCGATGCGAAAATCCTGAAATAAAATAGGAAATCAAACATCAGCTAAATAAATCACAGTTAAAATTAACCAGAAAATACATGGCCTCTGTAGAACACTCATTAAATAAGAGGTCAAATAATACCGTGACAGTTAGGCAAACGTCTTTATATGTTGTTTACAGGTCGTAGTTTAGGACAAACGCCATATCGTTCTCAAACTTATCTCAGAGTTTCATTTTCTTTTTCTGTGTACAATAAAAGTTTTAAACGATAAAAAAGCATATGAACATACGTAACTATCCGAGAAATGTACTTGCTTTTTAAAGCAAACCAACGAGGTAAGTTGTTAGAAAGACGCTACCTTGCCGCCATGTTTCCCACATGAAGAGAAAGGTTTCGTGAAAACAACAAATGCTTACATCTGTAACTATGAGATGAAACACTAGTTATTATTCATTACGGAATTAATATGCTTTATACTTACACATTCGTTGTAAAATAGCTCTTATTATGGATAAGCGTTACAGCTTGTTGTAAAGACCAAGAAATCGATGTGAGAGGAAGTGCCGTGTCATTAAATTTAACTTAACTAAAGTATTTCAATTCACAGTTTAGTTTTTTGCTTAGAATAAGTTATAAAAAACGTTTACATTTTAAGAAAAATAACAAGTTAACATTATTCTTATCTTTTTTTATTGAATTAGGATTAAATAATCAAAAAAAGGGTAAAATCCATTTTTATGAATTAAGGTAATGATTATTTTGCATTATAGCTGTTTTTATTATTATTTTTCACACATGCAAGATTTATTTTTACAGTGAAGGATGATTAAATTATATTGCCCAGTAGTTTCTTATTTATAAGATCTTTTTACATTTCAGCCTAAAGTGCTACACGAGTAAGCTTGACGAAGACACCGCCTGTTTCTGTTAACGGCGCCATATATTTTCTTTCTGAGGTATTGCGACATTTTATATTTGATTTTATGGTCAATCTTTGTATTTCATATTACTATGGTGTTTTAAAATCAATCAATTGTGAAACTTTTTGATTATCAGGAAAATCACATTTATTCATTTAAATCTGCCGCCTCCTCGGATAGAAACAAGTCAAACAGTGAATGATAACACACACCTTATTAGTCTTCACGACGTCGCTGTCATAAAGCGCTTTGTGTGCTGGTGGACCTCATGGGAATACACAGGATCACTATCTGTAGTTTATATGTCCGGCGAATACTAAATCACAATTTGAACTAACATTTCATACACATGCTGAATCTGAGTAAGTCTTCTACTGCTGCCGTGGAAGCAATCTGTTTAGTTTTGGCCATACACTGTAAAAATGTCAGTAAATTTAACTTGGTACAAATACTGTAAATGGTGAAGGTAAAAGACCTTTTCTGAAAAAAAGAAAGTTACCTTATGTTCTACTGAAAATTACCTGTATATTTAAACAATACATTTCATTATTTTTACAATAGTTCTGTAAAATCAATATTTTCTACCTTCAAAATATGCTAAATACCGTTTATTGATGCATTACAGTTATACTGAAAAAATCTTTAATTTACAGTGTAAAACCATTAAATAACGAGGTAAACAACCGTAAAATGTAAAACGGTAAATCACTGTTTCAGTAAAACTGGTTACGATATTTGCATAAGGACACGCCCCTTTTTACAATATTGTTCCTGGTGAACCGCATACCTTTGAATAGTAGGGAAAAAAACTTCACCTAAGTTAGCAGACTTATTTTCCCCACGTGCTGAAACTTTTGAGGTTATGGAAGCTGATTTATGGTGGGTTGTATTCAATAAGTAGGGACACCATACACTACAAAGAAAACTTTACTTCTCCACCAGGCAACAGCGCCGTAACTTCCTTAAACATTGAATTGTTTTCAACGTGCATAATTCAATGGTACACGCTTACTATTGGTTGTTGTTCATTAACTGAGTCAAACTGTGTACTGGGGTTTGACCCTGCTAATCCAAATTGTTTATTGATTGTCATGTTTATTACTCAACATGAATTTCTGGATATGGTTAAACATTCCCTTCTGTTTGGGTTTGTTGCAAAGACCAATAGTTTTGCTATAAAATTATACTGTAGGCCTAAAAATATTGTCACTTTATTTATTACAGTAAAATTTTGGCAACCCAGCTACCAGTATTTTACCGTAAATTTAACATTATTTTTTAAAAGTGTACCGTAGACCAAAAATATTGTTACCTTCTTTTTTCGGTAAATCCTGGCGACCCAACTGACAGTTTTTACTGTAAATTTAACATTATTTTTTACAGTATGTTTGAACAAATCTAATAGTTTATCAATCTCGTTCTCTCAAATGTACAGATATTAAGAATATTCATTTTCAAATGTTTTAAAAGCCACATGTGAGGTGTAAGTTAATGCGATAAATCTTATATTATAAATAAGCGTAAAATTTCCAGTGATATGAAGTGATCTCTTTCCTTAGACTGTCACCGAAGTCACCTCTAATTTTGAATATAAGTTCTTTCAAGCGCTCAAGCGAGTGTTCACAATTCTTAAATCTGCTAAAAGCTGCAGTAAATGACACTGAAGTCTTTTTATTTTAATACATTTTAGAAGCTGGTCTCATAAGTTTTTCTTCTTTTTTTAATCCACAGGTTAACAAATATCCTAGATAGACATTTAAAATGAATGGCGGTCGAGATAGAGACAGAAATAGGAAATATGAAAGTGGAGCACAGAAAAGAAAAGAAAGCCTAAGAAAGGAAACAAATGATTGAGGTTCAGAAGGTGGGTTACATTTTTAAAAAGCGACATCTCTGGTAAGTTCATCATTCTAAATTCTTGACTGTTAGATTGATTGAAAGTCTACTACTATTTTTTCATAGCCACTAATGAGTTAGATTTAATCTGAAACATGTTGTTTTAAAATGTCCTCGGTGTTTACCTTTTGACCAAAATAATAGGGACTAGTGTTTATTTCTTATAACACATACTACGTCATAAGGCCATCTGTGTCTGGCGGTATCTATTCTTCCATATATGTATTTGTGTGAGAATATTCTAAATACATTATTAATTAGGGTTAAGCAAATTGTGCCATATTTTTGGTATGAACCATTAATTTATTTGTTTTCAATGCAGAGCATTTCTTTGCTTTCCTTACACCAAGGCGATTTGTTTATCACAGATATGTCCCAGACTTCTTGAAAGCCTTGGCATTTGCACATACTGTCACTGAGAGGGTTTATGATGGACATTGCCATTTTTTTAATATGTATATAAATTGAAAAGGGACCAACATTCATGAAGTTTAAACAATAATTCCTCCTGTAGGGGTTTCTTTTATAACATTGTGCTCACATTTACATTTGTTTTCTCTTTTGTATATTTTTTGTCTGTTTGTATGTTTCTGTCTCTTTGTCAGGTGTGGCATTGTAAAGATTGTGGTTTTGGGAAAAATCTAAGCGATCAGAACTCTCAAACATTACAAACTAAAGCATAGTCATTTTGGGCATGGTCATCACTTGAAATGTCTTATCCCGATTGTCCTGGCCCTTTAAAACCTGGAACTCATTTTTTACACATTTTTCTAGGACTCATGCCAATAGTGGAAAGCAATCTGGCAAACTGATTTCATTTTTCATTGTGTGCTTTCAGTGAACTTGCAACAGAACGTGATTATTTTTACATAGGTAATCACCCCAAAAACAATGAGACTGTGACCTGTATGTTCAAAAGGGTTTTGAATATAAATCAAACTATACACTTCTTTTAGGTCTCATAAAAGTCGAAACCACAGCCCCCATTCATTGGTGGATTTTAAATCTGGTGTAGTTCAAGGTAGCAGTACAGCTGAATCTGTTGAACTTGTTGTTTTAAACAAAGAGAAGAATATTACATTGATAGTTTCTCGAAGCTGATGTGGATTTAGGCAGTCAGATTTTTTAAAGTCAATAGAACAAAAATTGCTGCAGTCTATTAATTTTGGGGGATAGTTTTTTTTCTTTTTACGTGACATTATAATATTTTTTAATCAATAGAACCAAGTTTGCATTTAAAAACTGGAAAATTATTTTTCA
>NW_024382194.1:0-5301 GCF_016835505.1 Polypterus senegalus
CTCAACCTTCCACGACTCTCAATGCGATAGGCCCTCTTCTGCAATCTGTAAAGATTAAACATATCACGGCAGCCAAAGAAACATCCACATACCTCTTGGTCAAGTTGACTTGTAGACAGAACACGTTTCCCCAAAGCACACAAAGGAATTCTATTGAAACCTGCCTCTTGAAGAATGTGCTGTCTAAAATCTCCCCATCACAGTCTCGTTTTCACCAAAAACACAAAGTCTCGAAACACCACTGAAAGAAGCAAGGTTGGCCACTCCATCACCATACTCATCCACTTGCTCATTATATCATCGCCCAGAATCTCAGTCCTTAATCTCAACCAAGAGACCAACAAGTATTGCACTCAAAAAAATACCAGGCCGCCCTGCCTCACACGTTGCCCACATGACAACTTCATAGTATGTTTTAACTCAGGAGGACCATGCAAATGCCCCAACAAAACCACCAAGATGTGACTTGACCCCTCATGAATAAAGCAGCCCATCTACAGCCAAGGTGGTCACAAGTCCTGATAGGCTTAACAGAAAGCCCAGGTGCTAGCACAAAAGCAGACACCATGTTACAAATGCTAAAGAACAGTGGGTGTGGGGGAAGTGAGGAGACAACAAAGCCAGTTGGGGCGGTAGGGGCGGGGGTGAGAGGGACGAGGAGAGGAAGAGGAAGCTGATGAATTAATCCTCCATCCCCACCCCCAGACGCACACAGCCCACAAAAAAAGAAACCTGATAGCAGTGGAGACGCCATGACGCCAGTTAATCCCACATGACACCACATTCACACCTCTTTGAGAGAGTGACATCATCCATTCCGCTTTTGCTAAATTATAAACACAGCACCCTGAGGCGCTTGTGCTAATCGCTGGAGACTGTAACCATGTGACGCTGGACAAAACATTGCCTGCCTTCTCTCAGTATATGGATTGTAACACACGGGGAAATAGGACTATCGACCTACTGTATGCAAATGTTAAAGACGCATACAGCGCCACCCCGCCTGCGCTTGGGAAAGCAGATCAACCTGGTTCTGCTTCAGCCTCACTACAAACCAAGAGTGAGGGAGCTACCTACAACCACACGCTCATTCAGGAAGTGGTCCCCTGAGGCAGAGCAGGCTATAAGAGACTGCTTTGGAACTACAGACTGGGATATCCTGCAGGGGTCACATAGTGAGAACATTGTGGAGGTTGTTGACTGCACTACTGACTACGTCAACTTCTGTATGGACATTGTAGCTCCAGTAAGAACAGTACGCTGCTATGCTAACAACAAACCATGGATTACAAGTGACATCAAGGGCCTTTTGAACCAAAAGAAAAGGGCTTTTAAAGGCGGTGATCAGCAAGAGCTCAAGTGCATGCAGAAGGAATTCTGAGTCCAGCTCAGGGTGGCGAAGGAGCAGTACAGGACAAAGCTGGAGCAGAAGTTGCAGAATAACAGCATGAAGGAAGTGTGGGATGGGATGAAGATCATCACTGGCTGCAGCTCGAACCGGGTTGCCACCATTGAGAGAGACATGAAGAGAGCAAACCAGATGAACAACTTCTTCAACAGGTTTGACCACCCTAACCCACTCTCACCTCTGAGTACTGCACCCTCCAACCATCCTTCTGCTGATACCAGCATAGGAGAGAGTTTCCCCCAACCCACAATTACAGCAGCCCAGGTAAGCAGAGAGCTAAGGAGACTTTGTGCCAGCAAAGCAGCAGGTCCAGATGGAGTATCACCACGACTGCTGCGTTGGAGCTGGGAGTCCTCTACAGTGCATCTTCAACCTGAGCCTGGAACAGGGAGAGTACCATGGCTTTTGAAAACATCTTGCATCACCCCAGTCCCAAGGTTTCACGTCCTAGTGAGCTGACGACATCCGGTCTGTCACTCTGGCGTCACATGTAATCAAGACCATGGAGCGGCTGCTGCTTCACCACCTGAGGCCACAGGTCCGCCACGCCCTCGACCCTCTGCAATTCGCATACCAGGAGAAGGTGGGAGCGGATAATGCCATCATCTATATGCTACACTGATCCCTCTCCCACTTGGACAGAGGCAATGGTGCTGTAAGAATTATGTTTTTGGACTTCTCTAGCGCCTTCAACACCTTCCAACCTCTGCTCCCTTAGGGACAAGCTGGCAGAGATGGGAGTAGATTCATACCTGGTAGCATGGATCGTGGACTATCTTAAAGACAGACCTCAGTATGTGTGTCTCGGGAACTGAAGGTCTGACATTGTGGTCAGCAACACAGGAGTGTCGCAGGGGACTGTACTTTCTCCGGTCCCGTTCAGCCTATATACATCTGATTTCCAATACAACTCGGAGTCCTGCCACGTGCAAAAGTTTGCAGACGACACTGCTGTCGTGGGCTGCATCAGTATTGGGCGGAGGAGGAGTATAGGAAACTAATCAAGGACTTTGTTAAATGGTGCGACTCAAACCACCTACAATTGAACACCAGCAAAACCAAGGAGCTGGTGGTGGATTTAAGGATGGCCAGGCCCCTCATGGACCCCATGATCATCAGAGGTGACTGTGTGCAGAGGGTGCAGAACTATAAATACCTGGGAGTGCAGCTGGATGATAAATTGGACTGGACTGCCAATACTGATGCTCTGTGTAAGAAAGGACAGAGCCAACTATACTTCCCTAGAAGGCTGGCATCTTTCAACATCTGCAATAAGATGCTGCAGATGTTCTATCAGACGGTTGTGGCGAGCGCCCTCTTCTACTTGGTGGTGTGCTGGGAGGCAGCATAAAGAAGAGGATGCCTCATGCCTGGACAAACTGGTAAGGAAGGCAGGCTCTATTATAGGCACGGAGCTGGACAGTTTGACATCCATGGCAGAGTGGCGGGCACTGAGCAGGCTCCTGTCAATAATGGAAAATCCACTGCATCCACTGAACAGGATGATCTCCAGACAGAGGAGCAGCTTCAGCCACAGACTGCTGTCACTGTCCTGTTCCACTGACAAACTGAGGAGATCGTTACTCCCCTACACTATGTGACTCTTCAATTCCACCCTTAAATGTTAATATTATACAAAATTATTGTCTGTCTGTTATACCTTCATTGTTATCACTATCACTATCACTGCTGGAGTATGTGAATTTCCCCTTGGGATTAATAAAGTATCTATCTATCTATCTATCTATCTATCTATCTATCTATCTATCTATCTATCTATCTATCTATCTATCTATCTATCTATCTATTTACAGTAGTAAGGTGTGCTGACGTGAGTTCAAATCCTAATTGGGGCTTACGTATGTTAAAATAAGGACTTTGTATAAAACAGTTATGTAGTACTTGTCTGTAAGTAAACAAATATATTTTGTAGACAATATGAACAATTTACATGGGGCACCTTTTTCCTTGGTGTGGAATCGTGTCCACCTAGAATCTGTAACAAATTGATGAGCATATTTTTCATAAGGTAGCATATATTCTAACAATCCAGAATCTATTCTACCCCATGTCGATCATATCAGAGAGGCTCAGAAACGCTTCATTAAAACCGACGTGGTCGCTACACCAGTATATGTGCAAGACACTCCTCATTAAACGTTTTTACTATTCAGTGATTCCTAGATCTGTAGCTGATTTGTATTATTGATTTCGAAAGAAATTTAAGTAAAACGTGTGCTGCATAATTAATCACAACTGTCTTTCAACGCCATCAACAGTGTCTTCTGCAATTTAAGGAAAGCCTCGGGATTTCTGCTTTAATGAGACAAAAAAGTTGTAAAGAAACTTTGCGAAATCTCCCAGAGGTGGACATAAAGATCATTCAAGTACTGATAAATGAACAGCTGGATAAGCACATCTGGAGCCAAATTTTCAAAAAAGCACCTGAGTTTGTCAGCAACATCCTTTCCTTGTAAATGCATCTTATCAAAGGCTGCAGTGGGGTGTAAATAAGTAATCTTCTGAACTGCAACACAACAGAGTAAATCATTGATGTAAATAGAATTACTGAAAGATTAAGCTTTTGTCATTTCTGTATTCTTAAACCATCTTCCAGTTACACAACCCCCTGCAGTCACTGTCACATTTAACGTTCCCTGCTCCTTAACCTGTCTTGTTACCCAAAGCATCAACACTCAACTTCATTCAAGGCTTTACCGTCCTTCCTTTCATAGAAGTCACATATTTCCTCTACATACATGTTCAATAATAATAGTAAACTGTCAGGAATGAGAAAAAGCACAAGATGGGGATATTCATGACAAGAGCCTGGGCATCAGGGTGAGGATGTGCATTGTCATCCATTACGAAACTCGTCTGCCACCCCTAGTTGCACTGGCACATGTTACACTGGGGGCAAATGCAATGGAGAATACCGACAAGGCTCAAGGCTTCGAAGCCCGTGTCAACCCAGTGCGCTTATCTGCTCGGTGCTTCGAAGCTTGTGCCATGATGCAATCCCAGCGTGCATGTCTGCTCGAAGCTTCAAAGCTCATGTCATGATGCAATCCCAGTGCGTATGTCTGCGCGAGGCTTCGAAGCTCGTGTCATGTTGCAACCCCAGTGAGCATGTCTGCTTGAGGCTTCGAAGCCTGTGTCAACCCAGTGCGCATGTCTGCTCGGTGCTTCAATGTTTGTGGATGATCAATACATTTTAAATGATTGTGCCCGATAATACTTAGTGGCAAAAATAAAACTATAAATTATACATCATACAAATGACGACTTGTAGAATGCATAATGCTGCAAACAAGAGCTTTAGTAATATGGGTGACGACACCTCTCTTACTATAATACTCTCATAAATATCCATTCTTCGCCTCGTACAATGTTTTTATGCAACACTGAATATATGTCATATAGTATACTTCTATATATAATTGTTTTCATCTTCATTACATACATACATACATATAAAAACATTATAATAGCATTGCGCTCCATAATAAGGCTTGCGTTGGTTCGAGTCCCACATCCACCCACTGTGAATTGTCATCCAAAGAGTCTGTTTTTTTTTTTTTATTTTACAGCAAAAGTAAATATTCATTTAAAGAGCCAGGGATCCAAGAGTGAGATGTCTTATTTTGTTTAACTCTTGCTATCGTATAGTACATTCTGCCTGTCGGTGTTGGTTTTTATATATATATATATATATATATATATATATATATATATATATATATATATTGTGGAGGATGGCGGCTGTTTATCCTGGCCAATACCCCAAGCCGCCAGGTGGAGCCCTCCTGCAGCATGGAGGTTCCCAGAAGACCAGCAGGGCATCACGGACAATGGAGTTTTATGCACGCCTGCTGGGATGCCGAGGAGCTGGA
>NW_024382195.1:0-24607 GCF_016835505.1 Polypterus senegalus
AAAAGCAGATGAATTTTTTAAGTGATTGCTCACTCCATGGAGTAAGACATTTGTGTTTAAATCTGTGCAAATAATGAAATGTTCTGCATTCTCATCTGAGCTTTGTGACTGAAAAGGAGTTTATTTTCCTTGGCAGCATTTGTGTAAAGAATAACTGTGTCTTGCCTTTCAGGTTCAAAATCTAGTTGCAAAGTGTGGTACAAAGTTCCAAACTATTATAGTGATTGACAGTGGTAATATAAGAGTGTTAAATGCTGATTCAATAACCAATACTCAGGAATAGCACTTTTTATTTATCTAACTGTGCCATCATTGTAAACAGTCGGTCAAAGTATTTTATCACAAAGAGAATGAGAGCTACCCATCTTTATTTTTTTTAATAAAAGGTATAATTGTAATGTTTTTGAAGAAGGTGGGAACTGTAGATTTTCTCTTTGAGGCATAACCTAACTTATTGCAATAGGTTTTTAAATTTCATTATGAACATTGATTTAAAAATCATCCGTACATCATCCACAGAAATAATGATAGCATTCTGAAAAAAGTAATATTGGTTGACGCTGTTAAAACTTTCTTAATGCACAGCATATATCTCATGAATAAAAACTGCCTAATCTATATAAATATAATTAAATACTTAATAGCAATCCATTAAACATTGGGCATTTTTTTAAACTGAATTTATTGCTTCAGGCTGAATACTATTGTAATATAAATGCAGTATCACACTTGAGTAGTCAGTAATTGTGTTGCTTAAATTACAAAACAAACATGTCAAACATCATCTTGATATCCCTCAGCTGGCTTCCTGTTGTCAAGTAAGATTCCACTGTATACTTTACAAAGCGCTAAAATCATCATTTATCATTTTAAAATGAAGAGACTAGCACTTTTCAGCCAGGCATTCTATACCATACTCGTCTTTGGCAAATGCTCATTCAGAACCTATTATTGAAATTGTGGGATACAGTTTTAAAACTAAACAGTCACTAGGAAAGTTTATATATATATATATATATATATATATATATATATATATATATATATATATATATATGTATATGTATGTATATATATATACACATATACAGTGGAACCTCAGTTCACGAACATCTTGGTTCACGCGACAAATCGCTTTCTGCACCAAAAGGTTCGCCAAACTTTTGCCTCTGTTCACGACCACACACTCGGTATCTGAAAAGCTAGTTTCCCTTTCGGTTTGTATGTGTTCAGTCTCTCCCTGTGCAGCGAGAGAAAGCGCCACACACACACACACGAGAGAGAGAGAGACACACACACACAGAGAGAGAGAGAGACACACACACACACACACACGAGAGAGAGAGAGAGAGAGAGAGACACACACACACACACGAGAGACACACGCACACTAGAGAGAGAAGTGGACGATAAGGTAGAGAAGGCAAATAAAGAATGCACTGAGCGTGTTTTTGTTTTCATTTTGTTTACAGCGATCGGGTTCAAGCGTGCATTGTTGCAATGTTACCTTTCTTGGTGGTTTATTAAATTACGGATTTTTCAAATGTTCATTTTTTCCCTGTGCTTAAAACTCATTTAAAAAAAAGTGTTTTTAGCGAGCAGTTCTTATCGCTATAGTGCAAACTATTGCAGTGCTAGTTTTCTCGGTTGTTCAAGGTTTTCACAGTGTTATTCAATGTTTTTACATTTAGTTTACTATTACCCTGTGCATTCTATGGTACAATTAACTATATTTGTGCTTAAAACTAAAAAAATATATATATTTACATACAGGTCATACGGTCTGGAACAGATTAATTGTATTTACATACAATCCTATGGGGAAAATTGTTTCGGGTCACGACCAAATCGGTTTACGACCAGAGTTTTGGAACAAATTATGGTTGTGAACCGAGGTTCCACTGTATATATATTGTGAAGAAACAAAGTATAAACTTTTTTTGGTTTCAGCCCTAGTTTACTGAAACATAAATTGAGTACTATTTCCACAATACATGGCAAATGGTCACACTGGACAAAGTATAAAGCAAACGGGGGAACATTTATACAGAGGGACAGGAAATTGAATCAGGGATGCTGGGAAAACTGAGATGCATGCTGGGATAATGACGTCATCATCTAGTGATCAGAGGGAAGATGGGAACCCAGAAGTATGGCTTCTTTTGTTTTACCCTGGGCTTTCTTACGGCGAGTCCTCGTTCTGGCTGATGAGATAAGAAGAGAAAGGTTAGTGCACCGCCTCTGTCCCTAGGCATGGGTTGGTGCAATGTGGTCTGAGTCCTTAAACTGCTCACCATGCACTCGTGCTTGACTATATATATATATATACATATATAGTCAGGGATGCCAGGGGCAACGACCTGGCCGGGACGCCGTGAGGGACCGGAAGAGAGTCAAAGCCCAACCTGGATCACGTGGGGGCCGCCTTCCTGGTTGTTCTGGGGCCACGAGTTGAGGGGCATGGAAGCCCTACCCTGTAGGGGCCCGTGGTCACCGCCAGGAGGCCCCAATGGGGAAGACTTTGGAAGACACCCGAGAGCTGTCGGAGGACGGCCGGCACTTCCATGCGCTGGGGCGTGGCCAAGGGAGAATGCCGGGAACACCTGGTGGTCATCCAGGAACTGTATAAAAGGGGCCGTCTCCATTCATTCAGGGCTGGAGTCGGGAGGAGGCAGGACGAAGCACAGAGGAGGTGTGGAGGCGGCCCGAAGAGAGGCATTTGTGGCCAGGACTGTGTATTGGGGTGTATTGTGCACTGAACTGGGTCTGTGTGACCATTGATACTTCTGTAAATATTGTAAATAAACGTGTGGTGATTGAGAAACAACATGTCCGCCTGTCTGTGTCCGGGCAAGTCTGCATATATATATATATATATATATATATATATATATATATATATATATATACACTAGCTGTGTAAGCATGTGCTATAAAACCAGGGGTCCTAGAAACTATTGAAATCTTCAGAAAAAAAAATTGAAATGTAGATATGTCAGGTTATTGAATGAAAATAATCTGGGCATCTCTCACCTAGGAGGTTTCATGTTGCTGATGTATTAGCCACTAAGTGAGTGACTCTTTCTTCGGAGGTTTTGCTTTGCTGATGTGCTGGCCTCTCTTGCGTATCCTCAGAAGTAGAGCCCTTACCCTGTCTCCACCTCTAACTTTCAGGCCAGACAACACACACACTTCCACGCGTAGATGTTTATATATAAGATATATATCCAAGGAAATAATCTGGGCATCTCTCACCTAGGAGGTTTCATGTTGCTGACGTGCACCATTTGTGCACTTCTGTATTAGGCACTAAGTGAGTGGTAAGCCTTGGTAAGCCAAGCCAAGCCTTGGTAAGCCAAGGCTCCTTATCTGCGTGTGATGTGCCTGGGTTTGTATAGGGTAAATAATACAGTATATCATTATTTGGAATACATGCATTTCAAGTCTACAAAAATCTGGATAAGTAGGATGAAAGGAAATGTGAGAAATGAAAGAAATGCTGAACACATACCAAAAGTAGAAACTGTGGGCAAATAATCCTGCTTTTGCAGATAAGGAACCTTGGCTTGAGCTGGGAGAACTGGAGCTGAGCTCATTCAAAGCGGGGGATGGGACAGCGGGCTGCTTGCTGCTTGTGCTGATCGACACATTTACAAAACAAAAGATGCTGATGGAGAGGTGCGAAGGGATTTAAGGTGGGCTGGGATTACCAGTTTTTTCATAGGCTTCAGGAATTCTAGTGTTAACTTTGTTGATACCCATTTAGTTAAAATGTCAGACACACTAGAGTTAGCCAAACCACTACAGTGGCTGAATGCAGACTTAGTGGACAATAAATGAAATTCAATGTTCAGGTCATCATGTTGCCACCAAGACCTCATCAGGAATGAAAGTGAAGATAAATGAATCACTTGCTATGACTAAAATCTCTGCAGTATATGCTAGTGACTACAGCAGGGGGATTTTAGAGTTACATTTACCCTGCATCTGCCTGGGTTTTCCCCATGCCATCAAGTTTCCTGCAGGCTCGGCATTATTTGAGATCTAAACTGGAGTACTAGAGCACTAGAATCATGGACTGGCCCATCACTGACTCAACAGTAAAACGGGCAGTAGAAGGGCAGCAGCTAGCATGCTGATGTCTCCAGGACTCTGACTGTGTCTGGCTTGTCTCCTACACATTTTTCTACAATTTATTAATTTATGTTAATTAGTTTATAATTTGTTTTTGATGTATTTGAAGAAATGTGTATCCTTATATGTGATAGTTCTGTATTTACTGAGTGGTATAATCTATTCTTGCACTTTGCCTTGTAGTTTGTACTATTGTATTGTATTTCTGATGTAGGAATGATAGATTGGCCGTCAAGCTCTGTGAAGAGGATTACTTGTGTTCTGTTTTGTGTATTGTATTTACCTCATTTTTTGACACCCATTGCATGCCCAACCTACTGGTAAGGGGATCTGTCTCTCTCTCTTTCTGAATTGCCTTTCCTCAAGATTTCTTCCATTTTCTGTTCTATGCAAGGGTTTTATTTTGGGGGAAATTTGTTCTTGTTTTCTTAGGGAGACAAGTCTGGGGGCTGTCAAAAACAGGGTCCGTTAAAGCCCATTGTGGCCTATACAATAAATTGTTGTTGTTAACTGGTCCTGAAAGAGTCACTGTGGGTATATGCTTGAATGTACCATGTATGGATTGTTCCACTATCAAAGTTTAATGCTACCAGGATCAGCTTTGGCTTCTAGACACTCAGTAATGTAATAAGACATTTCAGTAAATAGATACACAAATTGGTGGATGAGTAGATTGTGTATTTAATGTTGTCAACACAAGACGCCATAATGGAAAAGTGGATTAACATGTTTGATGGCATTTTTATGATTACATTTTTATTGGAATAAATGCTGAAATAACTGAGAAACAAGAATGTGTCCAGATATTTTTGTAAATAATAACAGTAAAGCGCATATTCATCATACCCCCATCTCCAGTTTACTCTCATATGTTGTGATCAAAAAATTTGAGTAAATAATTTTTGCAATAAATATTTGTATACAGAAGAGAAAGATGTTTTTCAAGTTTGCATCCCATAGCTAATGCTATGTATTTTAAGTGAGGTATATGTGTCATACTATAAAAGGTGATTTGATACAAATAAAGAATATGTAAAACATTGTAAACCTGAGACTCTATAGAGAATCCATAAATATATAAATGAAGATAATTAACATAATTAAAGCCATTATTGTACATCAGTTTTCTGTTTAGTGACTGTGATGTTAAATAACTTCCACTTATATCTTTTATAATAAAGAGCACTCTTGTGCATTTTAGACAAGTGTCTTGTCCAAAATAGCTCACTTATTTGCACGTGCCATTTCTGAAAATAACAGTCCTTCAGTCTTATCTGTGTCTTGAATTTAAAGTAAGCAATTAAATCTGATTATCCTTGTAAATGTGCTCATAAGCAGCTAGACATTTTACAGCTAAATTTTAAAACCTTTTTAATATGCTGTTTTATTTTAAACAAATAAAATGGAAAAGAATTATTTAAATATTTAAATTGAATCAAAACAATAAACACTAGCTAATTAATATTTGTAAAGATTAACCAATATTATCACAAATTGTAAACAAAAATAATTTCACTTGATTTAAAAGTAAAGTCTGTATTTACTTTTTGAGAAAGTAAAACCATTAAACGTAACTAATATGCAACCCTAGGCATGCCTTTGATTGTAATTTTTACTTTTGCTCATATTTTTTTTTCACTATATCTATCTATTGACCCTGCGGTGGGCTGGTGCCCTGCCCGGGGTTTGTTTCCTGCCTTGCACCCTGTGTTGGCTGGGATTGGCTCCAGCAGACCCCCATGACCCTCTAGTTAGGATATAGTGGTTTGGATAATGGATGGATGGATCTATTTATTGATTTACTGGGGGAAACTTGGACCAAGTCTGGTCTTTAGATATTTATTTTAAACTTTGCCAAAAATTATATTTAGCAAGTTTTTGTTTCTATTTTAACACTCCATCAAAACACTTAAGCATTATTATATTACGATTAATACATCTTAAAACTTAGATTACTTTTATTTCCTGAATTCTATCAAGACCATTACAAAATAATAAATCTAAGTGGCCTTCTACTCATGTTGGTATTTTATTATACTTAAATAAAAACAACAATAGGTTACAACGCCTATGAAATTCTACCTCTCCTTCTCTATTTGCAGAGTTTTCCCATTTAATTTTTGGGTATGCTAGTATATTATCCCCCTATAAACTTTCTTTTTTTGTTATTAAATTCACTCTGTTATCTGCATTGGGGGGGGTCTATATCACTATATCACTGACGGGTTTCTAGTGAAATCAACATATATTCACTAACATGTGCTTCATTACCCATTATTTAATGTTATTTAATTTAAGACAGAAAACAAATGCCTTAACACGAAATTAAATCAAAGATACAACCACATGCAGGGGGATGCAACCATTGTGCCCCTCCTCCATAAAGCACAAAAATCCATTAAGCAAAAAAAAGAAAACAGCGTTCTTCCCTTGCTTGTTTTAAGCAGACATTTGTTTAAAAGACAGTGCCACATACCTGTCTAGATAAGCTTGAGGAGATTGGAAGGTTTAATGCAAGGCTCAGATCTTAATGTAGGATTGAGTTCTTCCATGAGAACCCTGAAAATAATGAGGGCTGATTGTGAGGTAGAATGCCTTGAGGGGGCTGGATGGTCTCATGGCCTGTAACCCCTGCAGATTTTTTTTTCCTCCAGCGTCTGGAGTTTTCTTTTGTTTTGTTCTGTCCTCTCTGGCCATTGGACATTACTTTTATTCTATGTTAATTAGTGTTCCCTTATTTTAATTCATATTTATGTTGTCTTTTTTTCTCTTTCTTCATTGTGTAAAGCACTTTGAGCTACATCATTTGTATGAAAATGTGCTATATAAATAAATGTTGTTGTTGTAGAGGAGTATAGGTTTATGGGACATTGGGGTGCCCTTTGGAAAAGAGGGGACATGTGCCACTTCAATTTGATACAGTTGAACTGGAGGTACTCTGGGTTAGTCGAGTATAACTAAAACTAGAGAATGGGAGGGCAAGTGCCTTAGGATGGGCCAGGTTTAATAATTCATGTACAGGAATGAGCACTAGTAGTAATACATATGACTTTGAAATTACTAGCTCATTGAGGTTAAGCCAAAATAATATTTGTAATACACTACAGGTCACTTACCTTAATCCCAAGAAGTATTAAAAATAAAACAAATGAACTGGGGTAGCTGCACATTAATACAATGCTATGGGAATAACTGAAAACTGGTTACATTCAGGAGATGGGACAGAGAATAATATAACTAGATACACATTTCAGTAATCCCTCGCTATATCGCGCTTCGACTTTCGCGGCTTCACTCTATCACTCTATATTTTAAATGTAAGCATATCTAAATTTATATCACGGATTTTTCACTGGCTCACGGATTTCTGCGGACAATGGGTCTTTTAATTTATGGTACATGCTTCCTCAGTTTGTTTGCCCAGTTGATTTCATACAAGGGACACTATTGGCGGATGTCTTAGAAGCTACCCAATCAGAGCATGTATTACATATTAACTAAAACTCCTCAATGATATAAGATATGCTTCCCGCGCGGTGCTTCATTGTTTGCTTTTCTCGGTCTCTCACTCTCCCTGACATTCTCTGCGCCTGACGGAGGGGCTGTTTGCACAGAGGCTGTTTGCCTAGAGGATACGGACGCTCCTCTACAAAATGCCGCTTTATTGCGGTGCTTCTGCATACTTAAAAGCACGTATTGATTTTTTGATTGCTTGCTTTTATCTCGCTCTCTCTCTCTGACATTCTCTGCTCCTGACGGCGCTCCTTTGAAGAGAAGATATGATTGCATTCTTTTAATTGTGAGAAAGAACTGTATTCTCTGTCTTGTCATGGAGCACAGTTTAAACTTTTGACTAAAGGGTGTTATTTCATGTCTAGAGAGCTCTAATAATGTTAACAGTGTGGGAGAGTTTATAAGGGCTTAAAATATATAAAATAACCATACAAACATATGGTTTCTACTTCGCAGATTTTCATCTATCGCTGGGGGGGTTCTGGAACGCAACCCCCGCGATCGAGGAGCTATTACAGTACAATATTTAGAAAAAAAGGGCAAAATTAAAAATAGTCAGAAGTGGTCTTTTGTTGGATATAAAGCCAATACATGATAAATAGAAGTATTTTGCAGGGAGATACAAAATCAAAAGGTTAATACACTTTTCAAGAAAACAGTGGTGAGGACATCATTCAGCAATATCACACAATATACATTTTCATCTTTATGTACTTATTCTTGTGTGTACATGTTATCTAACATTTTAGCCAGAATAGTTTGCAAGTATTATTATTTTCTTCATCCAGGACAGGCTTTGGTTAAAAGCATGCTTGTAGGCATGTTTTATTCATCATTTCTGTTTAAACTAAATTAAATTGAGATCCATTGGGCTAAGAGAAATTTTACACTTTTTATTATAAAGTTTGCATATTTCAGGCTTGTAAAGGTTTAGCCTGCAGGCATTATTAATACCAAAAGCCAAAAGATTATTATTGTTATGAGTTTATACTTTCAGTAAGCCTTTAAGTAAAGTAGTTTTCTACCATTTGTTATGTAAACAACCCTATTTAAAATGTAAACCAATTCATTGCTACGCATTACAAGTTCTTTGTGCATGCAGACATTTGACATTGTAAAACACAAGAAAATACCCTGGCTTAGGTGATAATTATATTATTTACATAAGACTTAATAAGCTTGCTTTGCAATTTCCTGTAGAAATCAAATTGCAAATAATGTATGGTCTGTAATGTAAATAATTGGCTTTTATTGTGCTTCTGAAATTTAATATAAATTAATATTTTTCCTGTAGATAAATTAGTGACAAACTTCTTTTCTCAGAATAAAAAATGTACTAATGCCTTTCTGCTCGGTGTGTATTATTTAGTCCATGATTAATGTAATGCAATGTAAAATAAATTGGGATCACCTCTCAAACTACTGTTACACACTAACAATAAATCTTGCAATAATAAAGAGACCATCTATAATTGTAGCTCTGTGCCACATGCAGTTGTAGACAAGAAAGCTTTGTGTCACATAGACAACTATATATTTGATCTAATGCAAGATTCAAACAATCATACACTAAACCTGATCTCTGAACAGCAGCAAGCAAGCAAGTTTGTATTGTACTCTGGACCTTAAATCATTTGCTCTTCTGGGAAAAGAACTGATATTTAAGATTTAAATAAGATTTACAATTTGAAAGTTGATGATATTTTTTTTTAATTAACTATTGTTCCATTTACAACATTAATGTCCATCAAGTAGAGTAAACTCCAGTATTTGTAAAAAAAAAAGTGACTGAATAAATTCAAATAGGTGTAAATGATAAAAATTAAAAAAAAAACAAAACATTAGAACATTAAGTAGTGTTTAGTGTTGGTTATCAGATCACCAAACACAAAAGGTGCCAACTAACCTCTTAGGTTCTTTTCTTGCCTGAAGAAGGGACCAGAGTTGCCTCGAAAGCTTGCATATTGTAATCTTTTTAGTTAGCCAATAAAAGGTGTCATTTTGCTTGTCTTTTCACTTAATGATGGATAGAAAAATGTCAAAACCAGCTATGTACCTGATACAGTAATCCCTCGCTATATCGCACTTCGACTTTCGGCTTCACTCTATCATGGATTTTATATGTAAGCATAACTAAATATATAACGCAGATTTTTCGCTGCTTCGCGGGTTCTGCGGACAATGGGTCTTTTTACTTCCTGTACATGCTTCAGTTGGTTTGCCCAGTTGATTTCATACAAGGGACGCTATTGGTGGATGGCTGAGAAGCTAACCAATCAGAGCACGCAGTTAAGTTCCTGTGTACTGAATGCGGTGTTAACCAGGAAGTCTCGTCTCGCTCATTCGTTTCGCTGTGTAAATAGTTAACTTTTCTGCTCTTTTGTGTTTATCTTTGTGCATAGTCAAGCCCTTCATTATGGCTCCAAAATGATCTGCTCCTGCTACTGCTTCAGGGGCTGTGCCCAAGCGCCAACGGAAGATGTTAACGATTGCCGAAAAGGTAAATGTTTTGGATTTATTGAAGGAAGGGAAAAGCTACACCACTGTAGGACGCCATTACAGCATCAATGAGGCTACGATTCTTTTTATTTAAAAAGTAGGAAAGGAATATAAAATCTATGGCCGCAGTGTCCTTTTAACCAGGGTGCAAAACGAGTTGTAAGTGGATGTAATAAGGCAGTAGTCTGGATGGAATCTGCTTTAGGGATTTGGATTGAATACTGCCGGAAGAACAACAACGGCGGTGCTACACAGTCGCCTGAAGTGGCTCCTTTAGAAAGGCTGTAATGCTCTCCTTTGTTGTGCATCCATCCATCCTCTTCCGCTTATCCGAGGTCGGATCGCGTGGGCAGCAGGTTAAGCAGAGAGGCCCAGACTTCCCTCTCCCCGGCCACTTCTTCCAGCTCTTAGGGAGAATCCCAAATGCTCCCAGGCCAGCCGGAGACATAGTCCCTCCAGCGTGTCCTGGGTCTTCCCCGGGGCCTCCTCCCGGTTGGACGTTCCTCGGAACACCTCACCAGGGAGGCATCCTGATCAGATGCCCGAGCCACCTCATCTGACTCCTCTCGATGCGGAGGAGCAGCGGCTCTACTCTGAGCCCCTCCCGGATGACTGAGCTTCTCACCCTATCTTTAAGGGAAAGCCCAGACACCCTGCGGAGGAAACTCATTTCAGCCGCTTGTATTCGCGATCTCGTTCTTTCGGTCACTACCCATAGCTCATGACCATAGGTGAGGGTAGGAGCGTAGATCGACTGGTAAATTCAGAGCTTTGCCTTACGGTTCAGCTCCTTTTTCACCACGACAGACTGATGCAGAGCCCGCATCACTGCGGATGCGCACCGATTCTTCCCTCACTCGTGAACAAGACCCCGAGATACTTGAACTCCTCCACTTGGGGCAGGATCTCTCCCCCAACCCTGAGAGGGCACTCCACCCTTTTCTGGCTGAGGACCATGCTCTCGGATTTGGAGGTGCTGATTCTCATCCCAGCCGCTTCACACTCAGCTGCGAACCGATCCAGAGAGAGCTGAAGATCACGGCCTGATGAAGCAAACAGGACAACATCATCTGCAAAAGCAGTGACCCAATCCTGAGTCCACCAAACCGACCCCTTCAACACCCTGGCTGCGCTTAGAAATTCTGTCCATAAAAGTTATGAACAGAATCGTGACAAAGGGCAGCCCTGGCGGAGTCCAACTCTCACTGGAAACGGGCTCGACTTACTGCCAGCAATGCGGACCAAGCTCTGACACGGTTGTACAGAGACCAACAGCTCTTATCAGGGGTCCGTACCCCATACTCCCGAGCACCCCCACAGGATTCCCGAGGGACACGGTGAATGCCTTTTCCAAGTCCACAAAACACATGTAGACCGGTCGGGCAAACTCCCATGCACCCTCCAGGACTCTGCTAAGGGTGAAGAGCTGGTCCACTGTTCCGCGACCAGGGCCTAAAACCACACTGTTCCTCCTGAATCCGAGGTTCACTATCCGACGGACCCTCCTCTCCAGAACCCCGAATAGACTTTTCCAGGGAGGCTGAGGAGTGTGATCCCTCTATAGTTGGAACACACCCTCCGTCCCCTTTTAAAGAGGGGACCACCCCCCCGGTCTGCCAATCCAGAGGCACTGTCCCCGATGTCCATGCGATGTTGCAGAGACGTGTCAACCAAGACAGTCCTACAACATCCAGAGCCTTAAGGAACCGGGCGATCTCATCCACCCCGGGCCCTGCCACCAAGGAGTTTTTTGACCACCTCGGTGACTTCAGTCCCAGAGATGGGAGAGCCCACCTCAGAGTCCCCAGGCTCTGCTTCCTCATTGGAAGGCATGTTAGTGGGATTGAGGAGGTCTTGAAGTACTCCTCCCACCGACACTAACGTCGAAGTCGAGGTCAGCAGCGCACCATCCCCACCATATACGGTGTTGACACTGCACTGCTTCCCCTCCTGAGACGCCGGACGGTGGACCAGAATCTCCTCGAAGCCGTCCAAAGTCGTTCTCCATGGCCTCTCCAAACTCCTCCCATGCCCGAGTTTTGCCTCAGCAACAACCGCCGCTGCCCGCTTGGCCTGCCGGTACCTATCAGCTGCCTCCAGAGACCCACAGGACAAAAAGTCCTATAGGACTCCTTCTTCAGCTTGACGGCATCCTCACCGCAAGTCCGGCGACCGACCACAAAGTCGATCATCGACCTGAGGCATAGGGTGTCCTGGTGCCAAGTGCACATATGAACACCCTTATGCTTGAACATGGTGTTCGTTATGGACAATCCATGACGAGCACAGAAGTCCAATAACAAAACACCGCTCGGGTTCAGATCGGGCCATTCCTCCCAATCACGCCCTTCCAGGTCTCACTGTCATTGCACACGTTGAGCATTGAAGTCTCCCAGCAAAACGAGGGAATCCCCAGAAGGTATGCCCTCTAGCAACCCTCCAGAGACTCCAAAAGGGTGGATACTCCAAACTGCTGTTCAGCGCATACGCGACAAACAACAGTCAGGACCCTTCCCCACCCGGCGGAGGAAGGCCACCTCTCGTCCACCGGGGTAAACCCCAATGCAAAGGCTCCGAGTCGGGGGGCAATAAGTATGCCCACACCTGCTCGCCTCTCACCGGGGCAACACCAGAGTGGTAGAGAGTCCAGCCCTCTCAAGGAGATTGGTTCCAGAGTCAAGCTGTGCGCCGAGGTGAGTCCGACTATATCTAGCCGGAACCTCTCGACCTCGCGCACTAGCTCAGGCTCCTTCCCCTTCAGAGAGGTGACATTCCACGTCCCAAGAGCCAGTTTCTGTAGCCGAGGATCAGACCGCCAAGGTCCCGCCTTCGGCCACCACCCAACTCACACTGCACCCAACCTCCTTGGCCCCTCCCATAGGTGGTGAGCCCATGGGGAGGAAGACCCACGTTACCTCTTCGGGCTGTGCCCGGCCACCAGGCGCTCGCCATCGAGCCCCACCTCCAGGCCTGGCTCCAGAGGGGGACCCTGGTGACCCACGTCCGGGCAAGGGAAAACGTCGTCCAAGGTTTTTGTTCTTCATCAGAGGTTTATTGAACCGCTCTTTGTCTCATCCCTCACCTAGGACCAGTTTGCCTTGGGTGGCCCTACCAGGGGCATAAAGCCCCGGACAACATAGCTCCTAGGGTCATTGGGACACGCAATCCCCTCCACTACGATAAGGTGACGGTTCAAGGAGGAGTCCTTTGTTGTGCAGTAAAATTTTACTCCTTTGTTGTGCAGTAAAATTAAACTTATCATTATCGGACAAATCATCGTGTCATTGTTGGTGAGTAACCATAATTAATTTTCTACTTACAGTACTTAGTACATGTAATGCACATTTAGTGTCACTGTACACACATTTACTGCATACAATTTTTCTTGCATTGTACGTATTTATTGCTGGTGGCCTGTCTATCGTAATGGCTGTAACGTGATATCGGAGACACTCGATATCTTTAAAATAATATTTAGGTTTTACTGTATATAAACAGTGTGTTTACATACATAATTTCAATGAATCTTACCTAATATCTCAGAGAATACAAATGGATTATGCTGTATAACTGTGCAGGGAATATTTATAAACAGTGTGGGAGAGTTTATAAGGGCTTAAAATATCCAATTTTCCAATCCAATTTTATTTATAAAGCACTTTAAAACAACCAGCACAGGACCAAAGTGCTGTACAATAAATAGTTGATAGGTAAAACAACACAAAATTTTTGCACATAAATAAGAATATAGTATAATACATAAATAAAACAGCCCTACGATAAAACAATATAAAATGGAATAAAATCAGCTAAAACAACAAAAGTAAAATGAGCTAAAACGAACTTCTCACAAGGTATCAAAGGCCAGGGTAAGAGATGGGTTTTTAAAAGAGATTTAAAAACAGACAGAGAAGAGGCCTGTCTAATCTCTAGAGGCAAATCATTCCATAGTTTGGGAGCTGCTACAGCAAAAGCACGGTCTCCTCTAAGTTTACGCTTAGTCCTTGGTACATTCAGGAGCAGCTGATCAGCTGACCTGAGAGAGCGAGTGGGTGAATAAGGCTGTAGGAGCTCAGAGAGAGGGTGGGCAAGGCCATGAAGAGCTTTAAAAGCAAATAAAAGAATTTTAAAATAGATCCTAAAAGAAACGGGCAACCAGTGAAGTGTAACTAAAACAGGGGAAATGTGCTCAAATTTCCGAGTGCCAGTTAAAAGACGAGCAGCAGCATTTTGGACCCTCTGGAGATGAGTAATCAATGAGGCACTGACTCCTACATAAAGTGCATTACAGTAGTCCAGCCGAGTAGTAACAAAGGCATGGATTACTGTTTCAAAATGGTGCCGGGAAAGAATTGGCTTTATTTTAGCCAACTGTCTCAACTGGAAAAAGCTTGATTTAATGACCGACTTAATCTGGCTATCAAACTTAAGATCAGCATCCACCTTGACCCCAAGATTTGTGACAATTGGCTTATTGTACTCGGCCAAGGAACTTAAATACACTTTAGGGGTCTCAGTGGGGCCACCAAAAATGATCATCTCAGTCTTTTTCATTGAATTTTAAGAAATTAGAAGCCATCCAGCTGTACAGAAAATGTGCCTTTTCTCTTTAGAGGAACATAGATCTGACAGTCATCCGCATAAAAGTAGAACCCAACACCATGTTTTCTAAGTATAAAACCAAGAGGGAGCAAATACAAAGAAAAAAGGAGGGGGCCTAAAACTGAGCCTTGTGGGACACCACACAAGAGAGGAGTGGAAGAGGACACATAGTCACCAAGACTAACACAAAAGGTTCGCTCAGCCAAATAGGACCTGAACCACTCTAGTGCTATACCCTGGATGCCCACCCACTGCTCCATAAAATATATAAAAATAACCAGACAAACATATGGTTACTACTTGTGAATTTTCACCTATCGAGAGGGGTCTGGAACGCAACCCCCGCGATCGAGGAGGGATTACTGTACTTGTAATCCTTTACTTGTCTCATTGTCCATATTATACCCTGCATATTCAACCCTGGGGACCTCTAATGCCAGACAGCTTACTGACTAGGACTGTCTTTATTTCAAAACCTTTACTTCAATCCAGTTCTACCACTAACAGAAGGCTTCTCATAAGGATCCTCTTGAGGCCCAAGGGACAGCAACTAGATAAGGAATGGACAATATAGCGCTCTGCTTGTAACATAGACCAAGGCATTGACTTTTAAGTTTTTATTTGAAAATAAACCTAATTTCCATCAAAACTACTATCAGCAATTATATGGCAATAGAAATATTCATACAACCTAGGTGTTTTAAATTTCCTTTGAGTCCAAACAGAAGTAATATAGGAACTCCCACTTCTTACCCAAAAATGAGTAAAAAAACACTGTGTTACCAGAAAATACTGACATTATCTTTTGCAGTTTCTCACAGCACTGAAAATGCTTTAAATATTGTTATGAGAAGCTTGTGGAAGACGAATGTTCTCTTGTTCCCTTTGTACTAATTCATGTCTGAGAAGTAAGCTTTACAAAACCATGTAAAAGCATGCTTTGTTTTAGCAAACAGAAAAATATTTGTGCAAAGGACTCAAGGTCTGAGCATTCCACACATAAGTCTGCCTTATCACGTTTTCCCTTAGCTTACATCTGAATGCCATAACAAAGGGGCCAAGAAATCAAGTTGCATAAGGGGCGTTGAAGGGGCTCAAGGATTGTGTATAATAAAGTGTTGACTGTTACATTTTATAATGATATTAAATCACGCATTCTAGGGGTATAAAACTGGACCCCACCCAACAGACGGGGTTCAGAAGAGCCCTGACGCTGTCATGTACTGTATATTTGATTGTCTGCTTTTCTGAAACTCTTCTCACCGTGACTCTGAAAATAAAGCTGCTTTATAACCGCACCTGCTGTCAGGTCTGAGTTTAGTCCACATTTTGGCACCCAACGTGGGGCAGGAGGCGGCAGACGGCTCCTCGTGCAGGATCGTCCAGATGACCGTGGTGCAGCCCGATTCCGCCGGGTCAGGTCCAGCTTCGGTAAATGTAGGATTGGCCTGCCTTGGCGTTTCCTGCGTGGGAGTCCCTGACCACCTCCTAGCCGATAATGAGGCACGACTTGACGGGCATTTCCATGCAGGTGGATGGAGTCACGGTGAGTAGATCGGGGGATTCCTGTTAGTTTGACTGGTGTGCTGGAAGTAATACGAATATAGAAGGAAAAGGAATAAAATGCATATGCAAAATAAAGAATAAGAAAGCATACTGTATGGAAAATACATAGGAGGGTTCTAGGGGCTCACGGAAAGTGGCTTTGGGACCCTACTGAAAACGGCACAGTGTGAATGTTAGCTAGTCACCCCTGTGGAAAGGATTAGAAAAGGGGTGAGTGGCACGCTCCTATAATAATTTGAGGAACGGGGGTGAAAGGGCATATTTAGAGAATGTGTGTCTAAATAAGCGGGAGGTCGAGTTTTCATCCACTGTCTGGTCATACTCTTGTTTCAACGGGTTGCTAAGGTGACAGAGACAATACCCTGGCAGATTGACGATACAAAACCGTCTGATGAAGGGATCGGGGTAAAAACCTCCATATCCTGGACTCCACGGGCGTATTGATGTAGGATTCTGCTGATGCGAATAAAGCGGACACGAAGTCACCTGAAGCTGTAATCCGGGAATAGGAGCGGACGGCGGGTGGAACGGGGTTTATCGAGGGCTGAGTCACTTTCTGCTGAGATCCTGCCACTCACTATGGGAAAAACAATCAGTAGCCAGTCAAACAGTCCCCCTAAAATACCTAACGTTAGAAGGATTATTTTCGGGGGATCGCCAGGCTCCTAGTGCGCTGTCGGGATCGGGGTCCTGGATATTTATGACAGATGGGAATTGGTTATTAAAGACCGTGCGTTGGAAGCAGCACAAAACGGAATGAGCTTTTAGTTGCTGAACTTAAGAATAGAAAGGAAAAGAAGAGCTGCTTATAGCTTTACAGAAAGTGTAGGCTGATACGGGACCCCAGTCTGAAGGAAGGAGGAAAGGAGTGATAAAAAAACTTTATATCCATGCTCTCTTCCCCAACACTTTACCCACAACCCCTTCCACTGCCACATTCAATCATTGCCCCAACGGCTCCTGTGGTTACCGATGCCCCAGTTACTGATGATTTCTTTGATGAACAATATCAATGCGACCCTCTCACTTACAGATCCTGATGATGAGACTGACGGCCACTTGTTAGGGGCTATGGGAGGCTCTTCTAACTTACATAAAAGCCCTCCATTTCACAACGTACTAGAACAAAACCCTCAGAGATAAGTCCCTGAAAACCTTACCCCGTTTAAGTCCCCTAAACCTTTAGCACCCACATTTTCATGCCCTTTAATTGAGGTTCCTAACCCCCGACACGATCCCACACAATCCCCAGGAAATGCTAACCCCACTACTGTAATGATACACCGTAACTGAGATATTCAAGAGCTGAAAGACGTAGTGTCCGAATTGCCTGATCTAAGGTAATCGGTGGGTTGAAGTTTGTGGAACAGGTGCAGCAACTAGATAATATGTACAAACCCAGTGCAGCCGAGTGGACCCAAGTGCTACGCAGAAAGATGGGCACATTTGGCTACTGTCAATCATGGGCAGCATAATGGAGAGTGGCAGTGGAATGAGGCATTGCCTCGTGGACAAAATAATGAGGGTCTTTCCTTGCCAATGGGAACCCGTGAAAACTGCAATAGCTGCAAAATATAAAAAGGGCACCGACTACCTTTTCAGCTGCCAAACAAAAGAAAGATGAGACGGTAGATGAATGGGCACACCGCATTCAGGACTTGTTGACAAACCATTCTGGCTTAGACAGCCCAGATGACCGTAACAAGGCAGCAGTTCCTCCTTTCTGTCAGGACTCAGAAGTGATATTCAAAATAAAGTACGCACGTCCTGTATTTTGGATGGGAAAGTGCCACTTTTGATGAAGTTTAAAGACACGCGGAGCATGCTGAACGACAGACTAAACAAAAAGAGTCAGACACTCAGACCAAGTTAATCGCAGCACAAATGAATTATTATGCAGGTGGAGCTGCCTCAGGCAGGGGGCGAGGACGTGAAAGACGTGGATTTTTCCGAGAACAGGGGCGAAGCCGGGGGAGAGGTCATGGATTTTACTCCTAATCGAATTCTTCGCCTGCTCAGCCGCCTCTCCCCTCAGATCAAGCACCTACATCTTGCCTGTTACGATGGGACACTTCTGCCGCAATTGCCCACATCAGCTTCCTCCCCCGCCTTCCTTACCTGAACCTGAGGATATTCCTTTCACAGGGACCCCCAGCCACTCTTTTCAGTTGCCTTTGCTCACTTGCCATGCGGACACAGATCCTTTATTGACTTTGCTGGTGAATGGCACTGAAACTGCTTTTCTAGTCTGCCTCGAACGATACACTGACTGTTCTTAGTGCTTCTGGACAACCACATTTTTTACTGGTGTCTAAACCTCTTCAGTTCAGCTTCATTCCAGTAGTTTCACTTTAATGCACCGTTTTTTATTAAATCAGCTCTGCCCTGTTAATCTGTTAGGAAGGGATGATGACTAAGCTCTCCCTCTCTATTTCTCTAACCAAACGAGGGTTTCACTGTTCTATTCCTAAATTCCTGTGCCAAACCTCCCCCCACACTAAGCCCTCCTTTGCAGCCTGGACCCTGAACATCTCCTCACACACCATTCTCCTTAAAGCCCTACACTCTTTTCCTTCATTCTTTTCCCCACTTGCAAGTCCCCAACACCCTCCACTGCACTGCCCAGTACTTCCCTTCTGAAGTGGACACACCTTGGTTAGAATCTTTTCTCTTTCAGGTAATAGCCCAGAGACCCTCCATATCCCTTGCATTTTTTTTCTCATCCAACAAAGCTGCTGCTCCAGTGCACTCACATATTCACAAAGCGTTTTTATTTAGGAGATTCAGTTCCCCATGTTTTCTTTAGCCAATTCTAGCACCGCTCACTGAGTTGAAATTGGGGATGGGTGGAACAATGTCTCAATAGGACGGACTGGCTACATGTTGCTTCGGTATCTTTGATACCTCAGATCATTTGATAACTAAAGTTTGTGCTTCAAAATGATTTTTAGTATATCGCATTGTGCCGTCCTTCCCTTTCTGCTTTTTCATTGCAAACCACTCTCCCTCTTGGCTTTCCTCACTTCCCGATGCACTTTGGTCCCAGGGAAAATGATTATGGAAGGATAGCACACTGTGAGCCACTGGTGATTTACCCAAAATCCTCCTTCTGCCCACATCGCTCCCAGTATCCTCTATCTCCAGCAGCAGAGGCTGGCATCTCCGACATTCGATCTCGTGAAACATGGAGCGATCATTCAAATTAAACACTCTCCAGTCAACTTCCCCGTTTTACCTGTTTAAAAGGCTGACGGTTCATGGCGTTTTGTTCAAGATCTTCACACGTTAATTCTGCAGTTTTCCTAGGGCACCTATTGTTCCTAATCCTTCCACTATTCTTTCTACGATACCCTCGTCCGCCTGTTATTTCTCTGTTATTGACTTTGCTAACGCTTATTGTTGTATTCCTTTGCACCCCGACTCTCAATTCTGGTTTGCCTTTACTTTCCAAAACCGCCGTTGGACATGGACCGTTATGCCTCAAGGATATATTGTAGCCCTTGTGTACTGGACAAGCTCTTGCTCAAAATTTAAAAGGCTTTTGGCCGGAAAAAGACAGTGTATTGATACAGTATGTGGAATGTTGTGTTCTATCTATCTATCTATCTATCTATCTATCTATCTATCTATCTATCTATCTATCTATCTATCTATCTATCTATCTATCTAGTACTACTAAAGCAGATTGTACGGATACTCAGCAATTGTTATTATTTAGCAGAAAATGGCCACAAAGTTTCTAAAACAAAACTGCAGTTAATTCAAACAACTGTGAAATATTCAGGTCATGACATTTCTTGTGAAACAAGAGCTCTCTCTCTCTAGCGACCGTATAAACACCATTCAAAATCTTCCTAGACCAAGACCTGTTACAAAGCAACAGGTTGTGTCTGTATTAGGCATTATAGGATACTGCAGGCAATGGATTTTAAACTTCAATGAAAGAGCACAGCTTTTGCAGACTTTAGCGGTCACCCCTGATCTCCCCTTTCTGGTCAGGTGGCATGGAAAGATCAAGCTGGGAAGGCTCTATGTAACTTAAAAAAAAAAACAACTGTTTTGCATGCGTTGGGACTGTTGACTATCTCGTCCATTCACTCTGTTTGTGGACGAAAAGGGGATATATGAATGCATTTTTACACAACTCCATGGAGAAAAAACAAAGGCTTAGCCTATTTTTTGAAAAAATTTGGATCCAGTGGCTGTGGGACATCCAACCTGTCTCAGAGCTGTAGCAGCCACAACAGAGGCCGTGCTAGCCAGTACAAAATTAGTGCTCATGAGCCCCTAGTGGTAAAAGTGCCTCACGCGTACACTCCATTTTAGTACAGGTTAAAACATCACATCTCATTACTGCTAGGGCAATACACTATCAAAATGTACTCTGTACGTTGTCAAACGTTACCATAGAAAGGTGCTCCACCTTAAATCCAGCTACATTGCTTCCAACTGAAAATCAAGGGGAACCCCACAACTGTCATGATGAAATAACTAAGGTTATAAAACCTAGACCAGACCTACAGGAAACAACCAAATTTCTTCAAGTTTAAGCACGCAGGCAGCTGAGTTGATAGCTCTCACCTGAGCTTGTCAGTTGTCAGAGGGAAAAATTGTAACTATCTATACTGATTCTAGATATGCTTTTGGAGTCTGCCATGATCATGGGGCATTATGGAAACTCAGGGATTCAAGACCAGTACTGGCAAGCCCATTCAGCATCAAAAACTAAAAGAATCCCTCTTAGAGGCCATACGAAACCATCAAAGCTAGCGATCGTTAAATGTCAAGCTCACACAGGAAAACAGGATCCTGTCAGTAAAGGAAACAAATTAGCTGATCATTTTGCTAAACGGGCTGCGTATAATAACACACCAATCTTTTTATTCCAACAGAGAAATGACCAGGACACTGATAATCAAATTATTTCTTTACAGAATGCAGCCACAGACACAGATAAGAGAAAATGGTCCAAAGAAGGGGGTCCCTCTCTGATGGAGTCTGGACCCATAAGCAAACTAACAAACCTTTCCTCCCAAAAGCTTCTTTCCCAGGTATGGAAAAATCGCCCATGGCTAGACCATGCTGGAAAAGACACCATGGTTCAAGATGTTGAAAAACATTGGGAAGCTGTAGGTTTCTCTACATGTGCAGAGCAGTTCTGCAGGTGCATTATGTCAAAAGTTTAATGTAGGAAAGGGCACCCAGGTAAGTCCCGCATTACACCTAACCAATGGGTCCATTCGAACACCTTCAAATGGACTTCATTGAATTAACACCATCAAAGGGGTACCGATACTGTTTAGTAATTGTTGATGTGTTCTCCCGATGGGTGGAAGCTTTCCCTTCCAAACATGCAGATGCCAAACCTGTGGCAAAAGCTTTGATAAAGGAAATCATTCCTAGATGGGGAATACCACAGAAATTACAAACTGATAATGGCACCCACTAAATTCCATTATAAATGAATTAACCACCTGGCTCCAGATAAATGTGCATCATTATTGCAAATACCACCCCAGAGTGGAGGTATTGTGGAACGATGCAATGGTACCTTGCAATCTAAATTGGCTAAAATCTGTGAGCAAACAAATTTAACTTGGCCTGATGCTCTGCCTCTGGCCTTGATGGGATTAAGGGGAAGAACACATGGCAGTTAGGGCTGTCGTCATTCGAAATTCTGACCGGATGGCCCATGCCAGTCGGCATGGTCATAGGTAATGTTACACTGCATACTGTGGACAATGATCTTCTTTCCAGTCTTACAGGTCTCCGAGCTTCTCTGAAGGAAGTCCACGAGCAGGTGAATCAGGCCTGGAGAACTAGTCCTCCATCAAAGGACTCCCGATTCCATTAGGAACCTGGATTCTGGCTAGAGATACTCAAAGGAAACATTGGCATCACCCTCGGTGGAGAGGACCGTTCCAAGTTCTGCTGTAGACACCACACGCTGTTAAAGTTGAGGGACTGCCTGCTTGGATTCACATCTCACATTGCAAAAGATGGCACCCTTGATTGTGGTCCTACTATGTCTTTCCATCCCCTTGTCGACTGCTCTGGTCACCTTGACTTTTCCTTTCGGAATCACCACATCAGTTCAGGTGGATTTCTGTTCTATTATTGACTGTGGGACTGATCGACAAATCCAGTGGAACTGGTCTGACAAATATGTGTGTGTAACTGTTACAAACTCTGGATTCGAAGTAACTGTGACATGTGGGACTGGGTTTTGGCTAATACTGGAACTGATGACTGGGGTTTATCAACCCTATAAGGCCCAGAAGTATGGTCTGAAATATCGTTCTTCTATTATAAAAGGACATGCCCCTCATGAATGTGCCGAATACCATTGTAACTTTGATCATTACTCTGAAGAACCCTTCTTTACATGATTCAGGAACCTGTATTTTAGGGGCATATGTATCTGGAATAGATCCTCTAGGGAGATTTCAAATTAAGGTTGAGAACCCTGTTACTAACACCTCCCATTTCCCCACACACACCTCTCTCTCCTACCCCTGGTCCAAACCCTCCCCCTGTCAAGGTCATGAATATTTCCACCTTTTCTTCCACTTTTCGATTGAAACTGGGTATGGGGATCAGAACCGTTGGCTGCAATGGGTATTATATTCGCTAGACAAGTGAATCAATCTGATTGCTATGCATGTGCTACAGCTAGGCCACATTTGGCCACTGTCCCTTTTCCTCTTTCTAACATATCTGATCCTACTGGCCTTCCTTGCCTACTTGCCCTTTTTATCTCTTCCTCTATTCCAATCGACTCTAATTACATTACACTTTCCATCTTTTCCCCTACTCTTCCCATGACTCCCCGATATTCCAGCCTGATGAAGGTATTTATACCTGTTTTTTTTAGAAACCTCACTTCCTCTCGTGGCACAAATGTTGGTAATATCCCATCCTCTTTTGTTTCCAAACTTTTCCGATTAATTCTTCCTCTTTAGCTTCCAAATTATCAATTTTTCTGATTACTCAGAATACTGATATTTGGTGGATGTGCCATAGGTCTAAATTGCTTGACATCCTTCCACCTGACTGGACTGGCACTTCTGCTTTAATACAATTTGTTATGCCTTTCCGACTTTTCCCTTTAACTGCCTTCCATGTGTCGCACCATGCTTGTAGCTTGCTGTATTGTTCCTTTGATAAGATACATTGTATCCAAGTATTTTACCGCCTCTATGGCAAAGGCTTACTTTTTACACAAAGAAAAAATGCTTCAGATCAGCACAGCCACCCCACACTCCTCCGCCCACTCCACTCCATCCCCCTCTCCTACCCTTTCCTACTCATCTCTCCCTGATCAAATATTTTTGTTTGCTAAAAGGGGAATGTGGAAGACAATATTCTCTTCGTTCCCTTATACTAATTCATGTCTGAGAAGTAAGCTTTACAAAACCATGTAATAGCATGCTTTGTTTTAGCAAACAGAAAAATATTTGTGCAAAGGACTGAAGGTCTGAGCATTCCACACATGAGTCTGCCTTATCACGTTTTCCCTTAGCTTACATCTGAACGCCATAACAAAAGGGGCCAAGAAATCAAGTTGCATAAGAGGCGTTGAAGGGGCTCAAGGATTGTGTATAATAAAGTGTTGACTGTTACATTTTATAATGATATTAAATCACGCATTCTAGGGGTATAAAACTGGACCTCACCCAACAGACGGGGTTCAGAAGAGCCCTGACTCTGTCATGTATATTTGATTGTCTGCTTTTCTGAAACTCTTCTCACCGTGACTCTGAAAATAAAGCTGCTTTATAACGCACCTGCTGTCGGGTCTGAGTTTCGTCCACAAGCTCAAGGTTAGTTTTTTGAATATTTCAAGCTTAGTAAGCAAAAATATAAAATAATAATAAAAAAAACTCTAAATTCCTGTTTTGTGTTTCAACTTCCCCAGCATGCACTGTGTTCTGTTAAGCCTGACAAGATGTTAGACTGAAAGCAAAAGACCTACCACCTGAGCAGTTTAAATTATCTCCTGTACAAGTAGCACCTGTCTTGATTATTGCATTGGGGCAAATTTGTATCTATTTATTTGTTAAAAAACAGATAAAGAGTTCCTTAAGTTATTTAATATAACTGTCCAACATCTGATGAGAGAACTTTAAGTCCCCAAGATTTTTCAGTATTATTAAGGAGATAGTGCAGCTGTGCAATGTACCTGTATGTGTTTAGGTTATATAGCACAAACAGTAGATTATAAGTCCAGGAAGGGTATGTTGAGGCTTTATAATGCACTGGTGAGGCCCCATCTGGAGTACTTTGTGCAGTT
>NW_024382196.1:0-9109 GCF_016835505.1 Polypterus senegalus
GATAGCGTTTCTCTGTTGAGTTTTAACAAGAACCAGAGCAGTACTATTTTGCTTGATTCCAGTCTGGCCTAATCGCTCAGGTGGTTAGGGTTCCATCTGGGGGTAATCGTTCAAAAGAAATGGAAGCACCTATGGATCTCCTTCAACCCGGATGATCAGTGTTGTTTTGCCAAGGGTTTGCTGGCTGTATTAACGATAGGTTCAGAAACAATCAGAAATTGTGTGAACAAGAGGCTCGTCATCTGCACATCAGGGTCGGTTTATCAACAGATCAGAAAGTAACGTTTTTGATGTCGAAAAATTTGAGAGGCCACTAGAATTAAAATTATCGCCTGGTACAGGGAACCGAACACAACGCCTATTAAAATTTGAAGCGTCCCGGGACAGAAAACCAAAGACAGCATTCCTGTTTTTGCACCAGGAGCATTATTACAGTATTTTGAATCTAAAAGGCTTTCTGGGATTTTCCAACATCTGTGTTTTCTGTTACACGGGATATTCTATACCAGTGATGGCGAACCATTTAGAAACCAAATTACCCAAACTGCAATCCAAAACCCACTTATTTATCGCAAAGTGCCAACATGGCAATTTAACCTGAATACCACCTAAAACTGAACACCAGCAAGACCAAGGAGCTGCTGGTGGATTTTAGGAGGCCCAGGCCCCTCATGGACCCTGTGATCATCAGAGGTGACTGTGTGCAGAGGGTGCAGACCTTTAAATATCTGGGAGTGCAGCTGGATGACAAATTGTACTGGACTGCCAATACTGATGCTCTATGTAAGTAAGGTCAGAGCAGACTATACTTTCTTAGAAGGTTGCCGTCCTTCAACATCTGCAGTAAGATGCTGCAGATATTCTACCAGACAGTTGTGGCGAGTGCCCTCTTCTACGCGGTGGTGTGCTGGGGTGGCAGCATAAAGATGAAAGACGTCTCACGCCTGGACAAACTTAAGAAGGCAGGCTCCATTGTAGGAGTAAAGTTGGACAGTTTAACATCTGTGGCAGAGCGACGGGCACTAAGCAAACTCCTGTCAATCATGAGGAATCCACTGCATCCACTGAACAGGATCATCTCCAGGCAGAGGAGCACCTTCAGCGATAGACTTTTGTCACTGTCCTGCTCCACTGACAGACTGAGGAGATCGTTCCTCCCCCACACTATGCAACTCTTCAATTCCAGCCGGGGGAGTAAATGCGAACATTAATTTTATTTTAATTTTTTTCATTTTTATTACTATTTAATTTAATATTGTTTCTTTGTATCAGTATACTGCTGCTGGATTATGTGAATTTCCCCTTGGGATTAATAAAGTATCTATCTATCTATCTATCTATCTATCTATCTATCTATCTATCTATCTATCTATCTATCTATCTATCTATCTATCTATCTATTGAGGACGACTTGTGTTCTGTTCTGTGTATTGTATTGTATTGTGTTGTATTGTATTGACCCCCTTAATTTTGATACCCATTACACACCCAGCCTACCTGTTAAGGGGGTCTCTCTCTGAATTGCCTTTCCTGAGGTTTCTTCCATTTTTCCCTTACAAGTTTTTTTTAAAGAGTCAAGGCTGGGGGGCTGTCAAGAGACAGGGCCTGTTAAAGCCCATTGAGGTACATCTTGTGTGATTTTGGGCTAAAAAAAAAATAAATCGTATTGGAACTCTGCTAATAAAATGCACCAGAGAAACCTTTACGTACAATCAGAGTGGCATGGTGGCGCAGTGGGTAGCGCTACTGCCTCGCAGTTAAGAGACCTGGGTTCGCTTCCCAGGTCCTCTCTGCGTTTAGTTTGCATGTTCTCCCTGTGTCTGCGTGGGTTTCCTCCCCCAGTCCTAAGACATGCAGGTTCGGTGCATTGGCGATTCTAAATTGTCCCTAGTGTGTGTGCCCTGCAGTGGCCTGGTGCCCAGCCTGGGGTTTGTTCCTGCCTTCCCCCCTGTGTTGGCTGGGATTGGCTCCAGCAAACCCCTTTGTCCCTGTAGTTAGGAGATAGCGGGTTGGATAATGGGTGGCTGATCACTCCAAGGTTCAGGTTTTGTACGGCTAAGGGCTCACTGGAGAGTGAACGCTTGTTTTGGCTCATAGCTTCATAATATTAGAAGATGGAGGTGAAGATAGTTTCATTTATAGTTAAATGCTCAGGCCTTGTGCATGCAAGCATATCACATTACAACTCTGTCACATTCAACTGTTGATGTCATCGCTCTTTCTGTATTTACTGCCTCATTGGCTCTAATGGCTGTTTAATTGTTTTTTATAAGTGCTGGCATATTAATAAAGCTGCTGAGGGTGAACTGGCAGGATTGAATTTCAGAAGCAGGTAAGGACTTGAAAGTTTTGTAGCAACGATTATTTGAAAGATAGATATTTGCAATGAGATATTTTATGCTGATGCACACAGTTCTGCAGTGGAGCTGGCTGTTAGTTTGATGGTGGATTTGTACATTTACAGAATAAAGAGTGTGCTGGTGTTACTGGTAATCAAGAAGGCATTGTCACCAACAAGTGCTGATGGCTGTGACACAATTCTGGTGACTGAGAGGTGTTCGTGTGCAAACTTTACAAAGACAAGAAGAGCAAAGGGAAGTGGTGCTTTGATTTTAGTCTGTTGAAAAGTGTTTCTGTTCTATTATTATTATTATTATTATTATTATTATTAATAATTTCTTTAGCATTTTAGTTCCGAGGTGGCAGGACCCCTGGGGTAGATGAGGTTCTCCCTGGGTTCCTCATGCTCTGGATGTTGTAGGGTTGTCCTGGTTGAAACGTCTCTGCAACATCGCATGCACATCGGATCAGTACCTCTAGATTGGTAAACTGGGGTGGTGGTCCCCCTTTTTAAGAAGGGTGACTGAAGGATGTGCTCACACTCCTCAGCCTCCCTGGTAAGGTCTATTCAGGGGTGCTGGAGAAGAGAGTTTGGTCAATAGTTGAATCTCGGATTCAAGAGAAATAATGCGGATTCTGTCCCGGTCGTGGAACACTGGACCAGATCTACACCCTGGCCAGATTTTAGTTTTAGTAAAGCCATGGAAATCAATGGCGCTGTTGTTTAATGTATGTTCATAGATTTGGGCTAAACGTTAATCATGAACGTGTGTTGAACAGTCAGAAGTGAACGACTATTAAAGTGGAGTCAAATCTTCAAAATGATCAACACAGCCAAGTCGTGACCCTCAGTTTACATTAAATGGTGTGACGAGTGTGACGAGTCTGTCTTCATCGTATCAAGTGAACGCGAGCGTCTGTCTGTCTGTTTGTGAGGCCTGAGGCCTTTAGTGCTAATCACACAGAATCTTCTTTGTGCCCTTTGCTTTGAGTTCACTCTTTGTCTTTTTATGACTAATTGTTAAGACGACTCTCCCTTTTTTGTTTCTTTTACAATCTGTAGTAACTGCTGACATCTTGCTAATCCTGTTTGAAGCTGAAATTACAAAACAAAGCTGTAAAGGTGGCTCCTTTTTATGTTTTGCTTTCAGATTCCCCTAAAGACACAGTTACAGCTTTTACTATTAATTGTTTTCTTTTTTGGAAAAAGGATGAAAAGGAAGGTTATGACTGAAATACTGGAAGAAACTGAACTCGAACAGCGTGACAGTAAAATGTTAGAGCAGGCTGCTTGTTTTACAAAACATGGAAACACGGTGACTGGCCGTCTAAAGAGTTTTAAAGATTCTACTGGTGATTCGTGTGAATTCATCCAACCTAAAATGTAAAGTCTGTTGAGTTGTGTCTTCAGCAGTGCGTAACGTATACAGAGCTGCCAACCTGCAATTATATCACTTCTGATTTTTAATTAGATTTATATTAAAATAATTGTCACTTATCTACTGCTACCTAAAGTAAAGCAGTTAGTCGATGGTGTAACTGAAGGAGTATCATTTGGCTTAATTCATAAATGTGCCCGAGTGTCATCACAAACAAGCAGACGTTAATGTTGTGTTTATGAGTCACATGACATAATAACAACAACAACAACATTTATGTCTATAGCACATTTTCATACAAACAGTAGCTCAAAGTGCTTTACATAATAAAGAATAGAAAAATAAAAGAAGCAATAAGAAAACAAAATAAATCAACATTAATTAACATCAAATAAGAGTAAGGTCCAATGGCCAGGGGGGACAGAAAAAACAAAAAAAACTCCAGACGGCTGGAGAAAAAATAAAATCTGTAGGGATTCCAGACCATGAGACCACCTGACCAGTCCCCTCTGGGCATTCTACCTAACATAAATGAAACAGTCCTCTTTGGATTTAGGATTCTCACGGAAGAGCTTGATGATGATGATGGTCACGTAGACTTCTGCCTTTTGATCCATCCATCATTGTTTGAAATTAGGAGAAGGCCATGTTAAAGTAATGTGTTTTCAGCAGTGTTTTAAACTGCTCTACTGTATCAGCCTGGCGAATTCCTATTGGCAGGCTATTCCAGATTTTAGGTGCATAACAGCAGAAGGTCAGCCTGCTGGCTTCACCACTTCTTTTAAGTTTTGCTTCTTGGAATTCTAAGGAGACACTCATTTGAGGATCTGAGGTTACGATTTGGAATATAAGGTGTCAGACATTCCGATATATAAGATGGAGCAGATTATTTAAGGCTTTATAAACCATAAGCAGAATTTTAAAGTCAATCCTGAATGACACAGGTAACCAGTGTAGTGACATCAAAACTGGAGTAATGTGTTCAGATTTTCTTTTCCTAGTTAGGATTCTAGCAGCTGCATTCTGCACTAGTTGCAAACGATTTATATCTTTTTTGGGTAGTCCTGAGAGGAGTGCATTACAGTAATCTAGTCGACTGAAAACAAACGCGTGAACTAATTTCTCAGCATCTTTCAGTGATATAAGAGGTCTAACTTTACTTATGTTTCTTAAGTGAAAAATGCTGTCCTAATGATCTGATTAATATGTGATTTAAAATTCAGATTACAGTCAACAATCACCCCTAAGCTTTTACCTCCGTCTTGACTTTTAATCCTAATGTATCCAGTTTATTTCTAATAGCCTCATTGTATCCATTATTGCTGATCACTAAAATTTCAGTTTTCTTTATTTAACTTGAGAAAATTACTATTCATCCATTCTGAGATACAAGTCAGACATTGTGTTAGTGAATCAATAGAATCAGGGTCATCAGGTGCTATTGATAAGTACAGCTGTGTGTCATCAGCATAGCTGTGGTAGCTCACGCTGTGCCCTGAGATAATCTGACCTAACGGAAGCATGTAGATTGAGAAAACAGCGGACCCAGGATAGAGCCTTGTGGAACACCATATGGATATCATGTGTCTTGAGTTGTAATTCCCACAACTAACAAAGAATTTTCTCCCTGTCAGGTAGGATTCAAACCAATTTAAGACACTGCCAGAGAGGCCCACCCATTGACTAAGGCGATTTCTAAGAATGTTGTGATCAATGGTGTCAAATGCAGCACTCAGATCTAAGAGGATGAGAACAGATAAATGGCCTCTGTCTGCATTCACTCGCAAGTCATTTACTACTTTAACGAGTGCAGTTTCTGTGCTGTGATTTGTTCTAAAACCGACTGAAATTTATCAAGAATAGCATGTTTATTTAGGTGGTCATTTAACTGCATAATGACTGCCTCCTCTAGAACTTTACTTAAGAAAGGCAGGTTAGAGATGGGTCTAAAATTTTCAAGAGCTGAGGGTCAAGATTATGTTTCTTAAGTAGGGGTTTAACTACAGCAGTCTTAAGACAGTCTGGGAAGACCCCGTATCTAATGATGATTTACTATGTCAAGAACATTATCAATTAGCTACCCTGATACTTTTGAAAAACCTTGTTGGTATCGGGTCAAGGATGCAGGTGGAGGGTTTTAATTGAGAGATTATTTTATGTAAATCAGGTAAATCTATCCTAGTGAAAGAGTTTAATTTGTTTATAACAGGATGTTGGGGTTTAGGAGGATCCTTAGTGTTGGGGAGATATACTATGTTATTTCTAATATCTTAATTTCTTGATTAAAAATACAGCAATAGCCTCACAGGTTTTACTGGAAGTACTTAGGAGGCATTCCTTTGAGCTACCTGGGTTTAGTAGGTGATCAATTGTTGAAAATAAGACTCTGGGATTACTAGCATTGTTATTTATAATCTTAGAGAAATAGCAGCGTCTCTCAAGACGGACAGTGTTATTGTATTCTGTTATTTTGACTTTTAATATTTCATGGTGGATAGTTAGTTTAGTCTTCCTCCATTGACGCTCAGCTCTACGGTATGTTCTCTTTAAATCAGACACTCTTTGGGTCTTCCATGGTATAACAATGCTAGAAGATTTTTTCACTGTCTTTTCAGGTGCAACTATGTCAACAGCAGCTCTCACTTTAGAATTAAATCTTTCCACCTTACTATTTACATTATCCTCGCTATTATAGCTGGCACTATAAACGGACTGATTGCTTAAATGTTTGTAAGTTTTAAAGCTGCTGCCGAGTCAAAGAAGCGTTTTTTAACAATATGCTTCTCATGGGTGTTTTCTATCATTATTTCTATATTAAAAGTAGAAGAAAATGGTCTGATAGACCAATATCAATGATCTGTTTTATATCAACTTTCAGTCCTTTAGTAATCACTAAGTCTAACGTATGACCTGCTTTATGTGTAGGCTGATTTACGAGCATCTCAAATCAAAAGAATCCAGGAGTTCATAAATTCTTTTACTTTTAGATCACACTGATTATCTATATGAAAATTAAAGTCGCCAACTATTAGGAGTGTGTCATAGTTAGTAATTAAAATTGACATTAAGTCAGAGAATTCCTCAAAAAAGACGACGTTATATTTAGGAGGTCTATACACGGATAGTACTAGAACTTGAGAATCTCCATGAATAACAACGGCGAGATACTCAAAGGACTTGAACTTACCAAAACTGACATCTTTACATTTTAATCGGCTCGAGTAAATGTTAGCCAATCCGCCCCCCCTTTTTCCCTGGCGGTCTGCACGAGTAAAACTGTAATCCGGAGGCGCAGATTCGATTAAAACTGACGCGCCGTCTGATTCAAGCCATGTTTCATTCAGTGCAATAAGATCTATTTTTTATCACTAATAAGATCGTTGATAAAAAACGTTTTGTTAGTTAAAGCTCTAACATTTAATAGTGCCATATTTAATGTTTCAGAGGTGCAGAGATGAGTACTATGTGCGTTATTGTATTTGGAATAGGAACTAAATTATTTTTATTAGCGCTGCTCTGTGTGTATTTTTTGTTTAATCTGTGATCTGTTTTTATAGTTTTAATACATTGTTCCTCTAAAATAGTAATTTTAGATGTGATCAGTTCCTCATGACTCGGGTTCCTTGGGTTTTGAGAGCAGCAGCTCAGTGCTTGAAGTTTGCTCTTTGGTTGAATTTTCATGTATTAGGGCTTCAACTCGCCTCGCTCAGCCTAATATGTCATTTAAAAGTAATGATGTCAGGCAAACAGGAGAAAGACGCTGACTAAACTGTAATCTGGATAATAATAACAGTACATTTAATTTATATAGCGCCTTTCACATGCTCAAGGCACTTACAGAATATAAGAAAGAACGGCAGGGTATACAGTATGTAGCATTGTACAAACCACTTTGAGCACTGGAGAAGCTTAAGCTAAAGGAGTTTTTTCACATGTAATGTATAGTTCTTTACTGTCTGATAAATATTAATATATTTTTCCATGTTCAGGTTTAAGGTTCTATGAATATCAAACCCTGGAAAGCTGTCCTCTAGGAGCCTGCAGCTTTGGTTCTGAAGTCATCAATTATCATCCTGTGAGGAACACATGAACGGTAAATGACTGATCAATATTAAAGTGTGACGTCTGGACAGATACCTGTGACATGTCCTCCCTGTACTCTTCCCTGCTCCTCTGCACTTGCTCAGTCAGTCTTTTCAGCTGCTTTGGTTTGTCTTCATGTTTTCTAAGCTACTTACATGGCACTTAGTCTTTACTTTTCTTCTTTTTTTAAGGTACAAATGGCGCACATTTGGAGAACTCTCTCTTTTTTTGTCTTTTTATTACCAGCAGTTCATGTCCAAGGTGAGTGATAAATGTAATTATATCAAAATGTATCTGCTAAGCGGCTATGGGTATCTGGTGCCTGTGGAGCTCCATAGGCGGCTAACCCAATGCAGGCATTGCAGGTGACCTCAAAACACACGGTACAGCTGATGATGAATCACAACCTGGACAGCCATGTATGTCATTCCTGACGGTGTCCGCTCTTGTAGGAAGTGGTCATCATGTAGCGGTGCTACTGGGAATTGAAACTTCAACTCCCAGCAGTCGCTGCCGTGGCTCTGATTGGTTGACTGCTGAGCTGCAGGGGCTGCTGGGGACAAGGCCAGCGTGATATTTAAAGGTGGCCAGTTCTACAGAGAGGAGGAAGTCCTTTGTGTTTCGTGTCTGGAGTGACCTGTCTGTTTGCCTTCCCGTTTTACTAGCCGTGGATTCTTGTTTTGTCCTCAACCGTCTCCTGTTTTGGGTTTATGGACTGTCTGGTGTCTTCCTGATGCATGAGGACTGTCTGAGGATTTGTTGTCATCCTGTGAAGAAAGGAGCGCTCCTGATCCCATTCACATGTCATCATCTCATCAGGAAATACCGGTAGGACTGGCCTTTACATTCTCATACAGCGAGCCGATCTCGGGACTTTCCACCACTATCATTTCATTCCATCAGTTGCAGTTTTCATGGACTTTATCCATGGTTTTTGTTAGTAATTTGTGGTTCGTAATTTGTATTTTTTGCATAATCGCTGGAAGGAACTGAGTTGTGATTGTTGTAGTTAGCCTATATTTTGAACATTGTTGTTTAATACATTATTCAATTTCTGTTTTATTACTGGTTGCTTTTTCAGGAGTGGGAAGGAGTGTGAGAGTCGGGCCAAGGCTGGGTGCGTTCCTGGGATCCCCACCTAACAAATAAACTAATCATCGTCCTATTAACGGTGTGAATCTTAGCTGGGTTTTTTAGTCTGCTACAATCATATGTGGTGTCTGATTGGTCTGCTGGTGATAGACTGGGCTTTATAACCATTGACTGTCAAACAGTTCTCTCCAAATTCATTCGTTGAAATTAACAGG
>NW_024382197.1:0-13647 GCF_016835505.1 Polypterus senegalus
GGGGCTTTTGGCCCCGGTTACCGGAAAAGTTTTAAATTCCCCAAAAATTTAAATTTTGGCCATTTCAGCACACTTGGCGACAACTGAACAATTCAGCGGCAAATCCAACTCACATGCAGAACCATGGGTGAAGGGGCTTAAGCATTTCACTCTTATAGTGCCCCTGGGGAGTATAATTTCCCCCTGTACCATCATCAGCCCAAAATTAGACCTTCCCAGTCTTTCCCTTTACATAAGACACAATGTTCCCCCCGGATATAAAAATTGGAGCCTGATTGGCGTGCAATATGTAACAAAGAAAGGAAAAAGGCAGGTGCCATCCCCGGGCAGGGAAACCACTTTCGGTTAGTGACGGTTCTTTGATCGGGGTTGATCACCTCGATGGAACATGTTAAGGGGGAAATTTCGGTTGGAATGATAAAGGAAATTTTTACCTGAAAAAGTAAAGTAAGTCTAAAAATACCTCACAATAACTATAAGGTAATAAACAAACAAAAAAACCCCAGGGGGGGGTGGATTAAATAAAAATGCTGCAGTTATCAGCGGAGGCGTGACCCCGTGGTGGAAAAAAGGGGAAGGTAATGTAGGAACCGGGCGATTCCCCGGCCTTATATGGCAGGAAGCCAAAAAGCGGGGGAAAGGCTTTGGGGAGGGGGAAACCCAATGTCACCTCACCCGCGGTGAGGGGCCCCCCAGGCTATGAACGTATATATGTCCCTAGCAGAATACCCCCCCTTTGGGGAAAATAGTGTTTAAAGGGTTATGAAAAAAAAAAAAAGGAAAAAATTTTAAAAAAAGGCTTTAAAAGTGATTGTTAATGTAATTGTTTTTGCCCACTGATATGAGTGTTGCTGTCATATATATAGACACAGACACATACACGAACACACATCATATATACGGGTATATATACATAAAACATATATATGCATATATATACATATATACATATACACATATAAAACATATGCATATAAAAGCAAAATCCCAGCTTTGAAACGGAAATGGTGTTTTAAAAGGGTAATGAAAAAAAAAAGGGAAACATTTTAATAATAATGTAACATGATTAAACAATTTAATTTTTTTTGTCATTGTTGGGGTGTTGTTTTGGCATATATATATATATATATATATATATATAAAACAAAATATCTACATATATACGGGCCACATTTCATACATTTTCTATCTATCTATCTATCTATGTATATCTATATCTATATCTATCTTATAAAATTATCTACATGTATATACCCCATCTATCTATCTATAAAATGTATTTATCTAAAAATATATATATATATATATATATATATATATAGAGATAGATGAAAAATAGATAATATATATAGATAAAAGAAAAGGGTTAATAGATATAGATATAAATATATATAGATATAGATATGGATATATATAGATATAGATATATAAATATATATATATAGATATATATATATATATAAAAAGATACACATATCTCCTTTGGGGTTTTGGGGGGCTGTTGCTGGGGGTCCCGGGAACCCACTGGGGAAAGAAAATGTAAAACATTATTTGTACAAAATCTTAATTTATCTATCCTTTTCCTAAATAATTAAAAATGGGCGGGCATTTTTTTTCGTTCAGTAATACCCCGCTTTTAAAACGGGATGACTCCTAAACCCAAACCCTTTCCCTCCCAAAAAGATATTTCTGGCAACTAAATGGGAACCTACTGTAGTATATCAAATTGAGCTATTGAGCTGTAAGCCTCCCTGCCTCCGTCACCCGCTCTTATTTTTTTTCCGTTCTTTTTAATCTTGGCTAGTGGGAAAGGTATTATAACATGGAAGGGGGGATTCCCGGTATGGTTTTTACCAAAACAATCATTGATGTAATAAAGTATCTATGATTCCAAAAAGCTTAAATTGGGACCCCGGTTTTTTCTCGCTTTTAACCTCATTTTTTTTTCATATCCCTTCCCCGAAACAGGGGTTGCGATAGAAAAATGAATCTTTAAAAGCTGATATATATATATTGAATATATTGAAATAGTTTACTATCAAATAAATGCAAACGATGCAGCGGCCGGGGCCTTTCCCAACCCTAATTGTGGGCTCATCGGGCAGTACCCGCACTGCCCCCATTTACCCTAGTGGGAACCAAAGGGCGTCCGTTAAAGGGGGAAACCCTCATTTTAAAGCTAGGGTTGTGGGGGTTTTTTTATTTGAAAATATTGTAGATGGGGTTATATATATATATATATATATATATAAAATATATATTTTTTGTGAAAAAGGCCCGAGAAAAAAAAGGGTTGGGGTTTTCCCGGCCCGGGTATATTGTACAAAAAACTTGTCCCCAGAAATTAAATGGGTCAAAGGGAAAAAACCAAAGGTTTTATTGGGCCCCCGACTCCTGGCGGGGCCATTTTAAGGGGTTGGGGGAAGTGGGGGGATGGGGGAAAGGGGACCGGGGAGGGAGGGGAAAGGGTTTGGCGCCCGGGGCAAAAATGGGGAGGAAGGGGGGTGCCCTTTTCGCGGTCAACCCAAACCTATGGTGCGGAAGGTTTTTTCTTTCTAGGGAAGCAGGGAAAGGGTTAAATCCCCACCCCATTCCCTGGGGGCCCGAAGTTCCCAGGTGTTAATCAACCCGCGGCCTCCCTACTCGGCTTTTTTTGCCCCTTTTGACGGGGCCGCCCGGGGGGGGCGGGACCTAACGGGGAGGTCGTGAATCCCGAGGGGGGGCATCGGCTTGGCCCTAAAGGGGTTGCCCCCCCGATGGGTGACAGTGAACTTATCGGCGGGGTCGGGAAACCCCACCGGTGACCAGGGATTCGACTCTTTATGTAGGGACATCCACTGGGTGAAAGCGTGATCAAGTGAAAAGGGAATTGGCCCCCAGCGGGAAAGCGGGGGGTGGGTCACTGCCCTTAATCCCAAAGCCCCCCCTCTCCACTCCCGGTCGGGTTCCCCCCCATCAGTTTCGGCTGGGTACATCACAGGGTGTTTTCCCGACACCATCGGCGTTTTTCCCAAACGGGCCCCCAGGCCTGTGTCGGGCGTGGTCAAGAAAACCCGGGGGCCCAAAATCGGGCGCCCCGAAACAATCCCCGGCGTTGGGGCCTTTTTTTGGATCACTGGAGCGTGTTCTGCTTTGCCCGGCCCACCCCCGTATAGGGGGGCCCTTTTTTGGGGGTCAGTCAGGGTGCTGCTTTTTGGGGCGGGGAAAAAACCCGGTGGAACCATAAGAAAGGAAAGCCTGCACCTGTTTTTTGGGTTTTGGAGGGGCCATTCTAAGATGTCTTTAACTTTGGGCTCTGGGGCCCGCCCCTTTTCCTTGTCCCCGGGTAGCCTAAATATTTGGCCCCCCTTTAACCCAAAAAAAAACACTTCCGGGGGTTTATGCGGAGGCGGTTTTTCCCAGTGTTAGGAGGACAGCTCGTGGTGATGCCCCCTCCCAGGTGCGGAATAGATGACAGCGTCACCCGGGTAAGCGGCACTATAGGACTGGTGGGGCTTCACCCTCTGCTCTACCAGGGGGTTGGAAGGTCCCCCGGGGCCCGTGCACCCAAATGGGAGGACCTTGTACTGCCAGTCCCCAGCTAGGGGGTCAAAACCCCCTTTTCCCTTTTCGCGGATCCCTTTAAAAGGGAATTTGCCAATCCCCTTTTTTGTCATGTAAAGGGGGTAGTCAGATCCCAAACCCGTCCCAACCCCGGCTCAAGGGGGGTTCGTCAATGCGGGGAATGGGGTGGGCGGGGGAGCGGAATCTGTTTCCCAGGCGTCTAAAGTGGTTACAGAACCCCCAGGAGCCGTCTGGCTTGGAGGCGGGGACAATGGGGGCTGGACCAGGGACTTAGGCTCTTTTCCCAATTATGTCCATGTCCAACATCCGTTTCACCCCCGGGTTCCCTTTTTGGCTTTTTGCCCCCGGAGCCCTGTGGGGGCCTCCCCCGGGCGATTACACGGGACCCGTGACTATATGGTGGGCAACCCAAGCGGCCCGGCGGGTGACTGCATCACTACCCGGGGGATGGTTTCGGGTTTTTGGGCTCTCCTCCCGCTGCTTGGGGGTAAAGCTCTTACCCCCGAGGGTTAAGGGCGGTTTTGCCCTTAAAGGAGAGTGACCTAGGGGGACCCGGGGGCTCCCTCTCTACCTCTCGGGGCTTTAACAGGTTGACATTTTGAAATCCTCTCACTTTGGGTTGGGCGATTGGGCTGTTTCCCAAATAGTGGCCCGGGGCCCTTTTCTCCTTTAACCTCGTGGGCCCTTGCCGGTGGCGAGAAAAACGGTGGGGGGAATTGGGGGCCCGGGGCCACCATAACTTCGGTCCCCGGCGGAACCCCCTGGGGGGCCGGAGTTGCGGTTTAACACCGGGGCCTGGCTGTTTTAGCCCGCAGTCCCCGTGCTTTTTTGGGGAGGGGCCTGATCTTTGTGAGTGGGTCCCCCTTTTTAACCCTACGTCCTAAAAATGTTAGAGGGGGGAAAAAGAGCCCCCGGCCTCCCAGCCTTCTTTTAGGATTGAGGTTTCCCCGGGGGTTTGCGATATAGCAATTCAAAGGGGGAAAAAGCCTGTTAGAGGCCGGGGGGTACCCCCGGTAAGAAAAAACCCGGCCGGGAGGGGGCCGGGGCCCCAGTTCCCGCCCTTTTGGACTCCCTTTCCCCGGGGCATCTGTTAAGCGTCTAAATTAAACGTTTGACCAACCCGCCCAGTTTGCGGGTGATAGCCCCGGGCTTTCAGGTGCTTTATCTGCAGTTTTGGCTACCTCCTTGAGCTTTACCCGGGGTGAAGGTTCCCCTGGTCGTGAGGACCCCCGGTTCCCAGCGTCAAATTAAACCCAGTTCCGTGCGATGCTTTTGTATTGGCGGGCGCGGGGGAACCCGCCTCTGGGTCCCCGGGTGGCATAGTCCACCATGACTGGAAATTTATACTTGGGGCCCCCGGGGGTTTTGGGGGCTCCGGGGGCCCCCACCAAATGGACCCCTATCCTTTAAAAGGGGGATGTCCCCCGGGGAATGGGGATAGGGGACCCGGTCCCTCCTGGGGGAATCTGGCGGGTCTGGCATTTTCCGGACGGGTTTGGGCCAGAACCCCCCGGACCCCCTCGTGACCCCGGGCCGGAAAAAGCGGGCTTAATCCTCTCCAGTTTTTTTGGCCCCCGGGTGGGGCCTGGGAGGTGAGCATGTGCCAGCTTCTTATATCTCCCCCCCGGAAAGGGTCCCGGAATTAGCAACAACTTCCCCCCTTTCGCCCTCATGGGAAACCACTCGGTACAACAGATCATTCTCAAGGAAAAAGAAGGGGTTCCCCGCGGTGTGGATCCGTCAGCTGTTGAGCTGTTGGCAAAAGGGAAACCGCATTCGGGCGCGGAATTCGTCTTTCCCCACTGCTCCCCAAAGGGGCCCGGCGTGGACGAAATTGGGGGGTCCAGGCCCCCGGGAAGGTCTTGGGGCCTGGGCCGGGAAGATTTCCCCGGCTGGTCCCTTCTCGGGGAATTTTCCCGGGGTCAGGCCCGTACCCCGGAAAAGGTCCCCGGGGACCCCAAAGCGCCCATGGGCCCTGCCCGTCGCGGGTGGGGCGGGGGGTCCCTTTTTCCCCCTCATAACAAGACCCAACGGGGGCCCCGGGGGCGGGAATGGCTTCGCTGATTCTTTTAGACCAGTCTTGTCCCAAAATCACTGGGAAGGGGGTCGGTAAACCGGGGGCCGGTCTTTTGGGGTTTGGGTTTCCCCCTTTCCCAGGTGACATAGCAGGGGCCCAAACGATATGACCTAGTCCCCCCCATGCACACAAAGTGACCAACAAATGCCCGTTTTAACCACTGTTGCGGGGAAGACAAAAACGGCGGGAACAATGGAGAAAAGTTCTGCCGGGAAACAAACAAAACCACCCCAAGGCGTGCCCATTTTCAACACCACTCCCCTAACCGGTTCCCCCAAAAGGGGTCGGGGGGTACAATACCTCTCCGGTGACGTCCCGCTGCATCCGAACTCGGGGGGATGTGATGGGGGGAGTTTGGTAGCAGGTGACGGGGTCTCGCCACACTTGAAACAGCCTTGGCCCCGGGCCCCCCCTTCTCTCTTTGGGGTCCCCCCGGCCCTTTCCCGGCCTTCCCCAGAGGGACCGGGGGGTGCCCGTCCCGCCGGGTTTCCCAGGGAGGCCTTTCCCGACCCCTTGGGGAGAACCCCAACTTTGGGGGCTCCAGGGCGTCGAGGAGGCCCGACATGTTTTGGTAAAAACGTGTCCCGGACCTGCTGGGCGGGGAACTGGGCATTGCATTGACCAGGCCTTCACAGGGCCACCCGCTTTGACCACTTTCCGCCCTTGGGGCCCTCCGGGGAGCCAGGGCCCCCTCTTGCCCCCGAACTTCCGAGCGCCTAAAAGGGGGGGCGGTCTTTTCCGGGGGCAAAAACCCAGTTCGCCATTGGCGCCTGCTGGCCGGGCAATGCCCTGGCGGGCCAGTATTTGGGCTTGAGGAGGGGGGAAAATTAGCGGCCTCCTCCCCCAGGGGAAGGGCATAATGGGGCCCGGCGGTCCCCTTTAGGAAAAAGCCAGGATGGGGCCCCACTTTTGGCCCCTGCCACCGTTCGGGTGGCCCTCCTCTCAAACATGCCCCGGTAAACGTCGGCGTCCTCCCAAGGGGCCCTTTCCCGGGGCTAAAAGGGGGGCGGCCTGGCGGGGCAATTTTTGCCCGTTGTGCTTCTACTAAACCCCAGCGCCGTGGCCTCCCGCTCCCGGGTGGTGGCGGCTTAAGGGGCTGGCCGCTGGGGCTGGGCGTTTCCTTTGGGCCCGTAACACCCCTGTTGAGGGCCCCCGTCCCTCCCTCATCCCGGGATCTCTGTATCCTGCCGGCAACGCCACTTGTAAAAAGGACGAGACAACAATAAGGGTTGGGGTTTCCCGGCCCCTATATTTTACAGAAACTTGTACCCGAAATTAAATGGGTCAAAAGTATAAACCAAAAAAGTTCATAATTTTGGGCGCCCGACTCCTGGCGTCATGACCATTTTTTAAGGGGGGGAGCGGGGGGTGGAGGGGTGCGGGGGGCCCCAGGGGAGGGGTGGGAAAAGGGTACGTCAGGGCAAGATGAAAGGGGAAGGGCCCGGGGGGTTCCCCTCGGGCAATCCCAAAACCCATGGTGCAGGAAGGTCTTTCTTTCTGAGGAAAGGAGGGGAGAAAGTTAATACCCACGCCATTCCCCTGGCCGAAATGGTTTCCCAAAGGGGCTTCGAATCAATCCGCGGCCTCCCCACTTTCAGGGGGTCGCGTGACCCCATATATATATATAATATATATATATATATATATAACTTTTTTTGAATCAACTTTTAGTTTTGTGGGAGGAAAGCAATGTTGCCTCAAATCAATGGCAACCTTTTGTAGGAATTTTTCCCCGAGACTTATTTAATTTCCCCGGCAAAGGGGCTTACTAAATTTAATTTTCAATTCAAATTGGGGGGTTTTTAAGGGGGTTAAAACGGTACCAAAAATTTTTGGTTGGGGCCCCGGTTTTTTTAGCTTTCCCAAAACCCCACCTTTTTTAGCGAAGGCCCGGGGAAAACCAAACCCTTTTAAATTTTAAAGGGACGTTTTTGAGGGTTTGTCCTTGGGGACCCCTTTTACTTTTCGCCCGGGACTGAGCCTTCGGGAAATTTGGATTCTAGGTTAAAATGGGAAATTAAAAGGGGATTTAAAATTTTTTTGGGCCTCTTGAAATTTGGAAACCTTCTTGAGACAAAGGGTGGTATTAAATTGTGGGGAAATTTTTTTTTAATTTTTTTGGTGGGGGTTTTTTAGGGTTGCCCTTTTGGGGAAGGCCCCTTTGCACGGAAAACTAGCCCCAAGGAAATTGGGGGGTTAAATGGGAGGGAATTTTGGGGGGGGCGGGTGGGAAAATCCCCAACTGGGTTTTAAATTTTAATTTTTTAAAAAGGGGTTGGGGGTTTTCTTTAAAGCCCTTAGCTTTTAACTCGTTAAAGGGAAAAAAAATGGGGGTTTCTCCCCCCCCTCATTAAACAAAACCGGGCATTAAAACCTTTGGGGTGAAAACCAGCGGCAAAATCTGGTTTTAACCCCCCTTTTTAAAGTTTAGGTTTTCCTTGGGGTGCCCAAAAGGGGACCTTTTTTAATTAATTTGGTTTTGGTTTTTAATTTCCCTTTTGGTTCGCCTTTTTATTGTTTTAGGGTGCCTTTTTTCCTTTTAATTTTATAATGCATGTTTTTTTTTCCCCGCGTTTTGGAGTTCTTCCTGGTTTTCTCGTGTGCGTTGACAGTCAGTTCCGCGTGATTTCGTGGGAAGGGGTGATGTTCCCCCCAAACTCTGCCCCCGGGGAAATGGCTGAACTCCATTACAGTAAATGGAAAAATACCTTCCAGTTTGGGGGATTACGTGAATTTCAAATGAAACCTGCCCAACTTTTTAAGGGGAAACTGTAAGGGGAAAGGGGCCTGCCAAAATTTCCGGGCCCTTTCCCCCCCTTTCGGGGTTGGGGGGAATTTGTGATAGGGCAGTCAGTCCCGTCCCGTCCCGTCCCGTCAGTCCGGGCAGTCAGTCCCGTGAGTAGGGCAGTGAGGGGGTTTCCATTTGTATAGATAAGTAGGATTTAGTTAGCGTTGGGAACCCGTGTACCAAATTTCGGAAGTGGGCTCATAAGTAACAAAAGACCGTTGGAAAGTTCAATATGGCGTCATATCACGAAATAAGCCGTTTCTTGGTTTTTGGTTAAGCGCGGGAAGCCTGCTACCATATGTCGTGAAGATGGGGCCATAAATATGAAAGTTCAACATGGCCCAGCGTTGTTGACCCCTTATGACCATTACATAAATTTCTAAATGAAACCTGTTTAACTTTTTTTAAGTGCATTTTTAAAGGGAAAGAGCCTGCCCAAAATTTCCCGCCTTCTACCACAAAAGGGGAAATTGGAAATTAGTGCGTTGGAAGGGTTTAATATGGCTGACGGGGGCATCATACCACTAAATAAATCTTCAGCCCGGTTTTTGGGTTTGGCCTTTGGGGGAAACCGCCTACCAAATTTTTTAAATGGGGCCCATAAATAAGAAGGTTCAATATGAATGTTATTGACCGTTATAATTAAAATTTCAAAATGAAACCTGCTTAGCTTTTGTAAGTAAACTGTAAGGGGAAAAAGCCTGCCAAAATTTCCCGCCTTCTACCTCGGGAAATTTTGGGGGGTTTGTGATGGTGGTGAGGGGGTGGTGGGGGCTTTGCCTTTTATTAGTATAGAAATAGAAAAAAACCCCCTTGCCCCCTTGGGGTAGTGTGTTAAAAAGCAATGAAAAAAAAGGAAACATTTTGAAAATAGCGTAAACATGATTGTCAATGTAATTGTTTTGTCACTGTTGTAGTGATGAGTGTTGTTGTCATATATATATATATTTCACACACACAATAAACAAAATATATATACACATATCTATACATATAAAATATATACATACAAAAATTTCATATATATACACACATATACACACATATACATACATAAAACACACATATATACACACAAAAAACATATATATAAAATATACAAAATAAAACACACATATTTAAAATTTTATATACATATACATACCTTTTCTACATATATACACACACAGCTAATTTGGTTAGTGCAATGCGCTGTTTGTTAAAATAGTTGACTCACTCTTAGGTTCTAACAAATCAAATCATTCAGTTTTTTGCTCATATGTCATTTTTGAGCTGGGCCCTCCCTCTTTTTTTGGGCCCCAGGTTAGTTTTTTGTTTTGCGGGGTTCTGTGTTGTGGAGATTTCTCCCGGATGGATTGCAGGTGCTCATCAAGGGCTGACTCCTGTGTGCTGTTTTGTTAGTCTTTATCACTGGGGAAAAGCTTCTCACACAGATATGTGCTCCAAAAAAATGCAAGGTTAGGAAGGGCCCCATGTAGGCCCGGGCTTTTTGTTCACAAAAGTCCCAAAGCGCCGTGCAAACTCAGTGCCAGTGGCTCGGTTTATCAGCAAAAAATGCGTTTTGGGGGAAAACCGTGGGGGCGACTTGGTTTTTAAAAGTACTTGGCAACAGGGGGAAAATGGGGCAAAAAGGGGAACTAGGTTTCTTTTTGTCTCCCCCTAAAAACAGCTTCACTTGAAATCACTTTGTGATTGTGCCCAGGTAAAAGCGTCCCTTTTAAAATGTCAGATTCTTAAATTTAAATTTTCTGTTTCCTGTATCTTTTTAATTGCATTCCCGGTTCCTGATACCAAAAGGGGGTAGGCCCCATTAGGGGTCTTTGTTTTTGTTTACCGGCCCTTTATATACGGGCTTTAATAACAATAAACGGGATATAAAATGATCTGCGGGCGGGGAAAAATTCGCCCGGGGGGATGTGTATGACCCTTGAGTTTGAAAAACATATGGACTAAATAGAACTTGAAAAGATATTTTTTTTTTCAAAAATTTTATGGGGCAATTCAGATAGAGTTGGAGGGACTACAGCCTCATGCCTCAATGAGTCATCCTCCCCTTCTCTTACACCCCTTCATCCCAAAAATACCTGGGTATGGCTTTTTAAAAAAATCATTATTGGCGAATAAAGTATCCCTTAAATTTTGTAGGCCCGGGAAAATATATATATATATATAAAATAATATATATACCCCGCGTTCCCTTTGAGTAGTGTTTAAAAAATAGAAAAAAAAAAGGGAACATTTTAAAATAGCGTAACATGACTGTCAATATACAGTATTTGTTTTGTAGTGTTACTGATGTTGTTCATCAATGATTTGATTATCATTATTTCTTTCAATCAGGTTGGTATTTGTGGGAAGTTTGTGTTCAATTTTCCCGTGTTTGTCAATTTTTGAAAAGTGCAGGTTTCATTCATGTTGTTTCTTACTGCATCAATAAACAGCTCGTCTTCTTCTTTATCTGAGACCTGACACTGCTCCGGGGGTTTTTTTTCATTCTTCCTTTAGCGGGACTTGATTTTTTCCCCCCGTGTGTTTTTTTCCGGTGCTGGATTTATAATATACTTGTATCAGGGGGCTTCATAATTTTGCCCTTTTTGTGGTCTTTTTTTGTTCGAGCTATTTGGAACTGTTGTTTTTTATCTGGACTGGGTCAGTTCATTGAGCGCGGGGTGTACATGCATGAAAGGTTCCCCCCTGTGCGGGTGCCATCTAGATGGTTCCAAGCTTTAAATGTTACCTTAGTCCTTTCTCCATTGCTGAGTTTGTGTCAAAACCCCCTACCATCTCATCTTCCTCTCCATAAGCACAGTCCTTCACCCTAATATTTGTGGGAGTTTGCTTTGGTTCCCCGTACGGATGGCCTTATATGGGCGGCACTAAATTAAAGCGCCGTCACCTGTTATGAACTTAATTTAAATGTAGGTTTACATGTGCTTTGTTTCAGTAGCAGAACTCCGAATATGGTTGAAATATGCCCTTTTCCTTCGCTTCTTATTTTTTTAACTGCCTTCTCAATTATATAATGCATGTTTTTTTGGGCCCCTTTTGAGGTCTTCCTGGTTTTCTATGTACTCGTGATTCTGGGGGCGTGATGATGTCACAAAACCCCCCCAGTTCAAGATCATCTCCATTACAGAAAAGGGAAAAAAACTGCTTCCAGTTATGCCCTTTTGGCGTAGGATATAAAACCTAACTTTTGAAGGGAAGCTGAAAAGGAATAACATCCAAATTTTCCACCTTTCTCCAGGGGAATTTTGGGTTAGTGATGAGTCATGGGGGGTGAGTAGTGGTGAGGGTTTTCCCTTTTTATTGAGTATAGATACATATCCATACATATCTACATAAAACATATAAAATATATATATACTAGCAAAATACCAGCATTGGGAAGTTGGTGTTAAAGTAATGAAAAAAAAAAGGAAACATTTTGAAAATACGTAACATGATTTCAATGTAATTTTTTTGTCACTGTTGTGGGGAAAAGGTGTTTTTCATATATATATATATATATATATATATATATATATATATTTACACACAAAAATAAACTTATATATAATATCTATACATATACACATATATACATACATATATATATATCTACATAAACACATATACTACATACACAAAAATATATAAACATATAAAACATATACATACATATCTACAATATAAAAAACCCTTTTTATTTAGTGCTAAAACGCTTTTAAAACGGATGACTCCTTTTCTTTCAAGTCTTGGATATTATGAACTATAAATTTTTGTTCAAGTTCTATTTAAATTTGAAATAAAAGGGGAATTTTATTTGTTGACAGAAATATCTTTGGTGGGAATGGTAAAAAACAGACAGGAATATTATTGGTTCAACTCAAACCTTAAACAACATAATATTTTGCTCTCCATAAAAATATATCCTTCTAAATTATACAAGTTAGAAATAAATAAACGTTAAAAGAACAAACATTCACATTTCTTTCTCTTATGTTTTTATATAAAAATAAACTTAGATTTTAAATATCCCAAAAAATTTTTTCTCTCCATAAAATATATCCTGTAAAAATTTAAAAAATTCAAATATAACTGCTCAAAAAAAAACCTAGAAAAATAAAAAAAAATGTGTTCCCAGCAATAACAAATCAAATCATTCAGTTGTCTTTGCTCATATGCATTTTAGAGCTGGGCGCTCATCTTTTTTGGGAACAAGTTGTTTATGTTTGGGGTGGTTCTGTTTTGTGGAATTCTCAGGATGGAATGCAGGTGCTCATCAGGGCTGACTCCTTTTGCTGTTTTTAGTCTTTATCACTGAGAAGAGCTTCTCACACAGATATGTCTACAAACATGCACAAGGTTGAGCATGTAGACTGACTTTTTGTTCTTGAAGTCACCAAAGCGTGCAAACTCAGTGCGCTCAGTTTATCACAAATTGTTTTGGGAAAACCCTAGTGGCGACTTGGTTTAACATTACTTGGCAACAGGGGAAAGTGGGGCAAATTTTCACTGGTGCATTTGTGTCTCCCATAAAACGCTTCACTTGGGAAAACCCCTTTGTGATTGTGCGGGTAAAAACGTCGCTGGTCGATTCTTATTTAATTATTCTCTTTCTGTATTTTTGCATTTTCTTCGGTTACCCTGATGTTTTGTCTCATAGTCCGTCTTAGAAAATTCTGTAATTACAACAGAGCTCCAAAATGAGACACGGGGGCGTAAACAATACTCCCCCCCCGGTTTTAAAAGGGTCTATTTTCAGAATCAACTTTTCTCTTCAGCATTTGAGCCCCGCAAAACGGCATCATAAGGTAGACTTGATTAAACGGTAAGGGGGTTGGGCAAGGCAGCTAAAGGTTCTTTTGGGGTCTGTAGTTTATTTTTCCCCTTCATATACCGGGGGTTTTAAAAACAATAATACATATATAAAATGATCTCACGGGCGGAAAAATTACCCCGGGCGGATGTCCTTTACCCGGTTTGACACATATGGATAAATAGAACTTGAAAAAAATATATTTTTCAAATGGTTTTACAATTCAGATAGAGTTGGGCACTACGCCTGCGTAATAAGTCATCCTCCCTCGCTCTTACTTTTTCCGTTCATCTAATGAATAAACTGGTATGGCTTTACCAAAACAATCACTGATGGCGAATAAATATCCATTAGGTATTTGGTGGGATATATTATTACATATATATATACCAGGCCCGGGGGGGTTTTAAAAAAAAA
>NW_024382198.1:0-13699 GCF_016835505.1 Polypterus senegalus
ATCTTATAAAACGTTAGTGAGATGTAAAAGTAATAATGAAACTGGATTCAAGAATCAAACATTAGCTTTTTGTTCTATTTTTTAAAAAGCTCTTCTTTATGCAATGGTTTCAGGCTTCTTCTCGAAAGTCCACACTAGTAATATCTTTTCCTTCTTTTACTTTATCAACAAAATATAATCCAGTCTATTAACACTTTACTTTAAATAAGTAAAGGTGGTGAATCAGTCGATAAACAGTGGAGGTTGAAACAGGGTGGCTGGGCAAGTGTATTGCTAAGGAATCTTCCTGTTTCTCATATATAGTTAGTCTACATCTCTTCTCAAAATGAAGTGTATGTGAGTGCTATTTGATAGTTTATTGATCTCACCTTGTTTAAATTCTAATGGCACTAAAGATTGTAGTATTTTAAAACTGAAAAAAGCTTGCTCAGTAATTGGATACACATAATATATTAAAGAGAAGGTAACAGGTGTCTCTGGATTACTTGTGTCAAATTATACTGTTTGTTTAGCCAATGTCTTTTTTCTAGTTGAAATTAATTTGGAGAAATGCAGTACACACTTAATACACTTGATCAATTTTTATCTTCACTAGTACTACTACTATTATTATTACTGGTTTTTTTTTTTTTTTAATGGCAGTTTGTTACAGCCATTCAAATGTCAGTCTTGCTCCACACCTCTTTTATCCAAAAAATGTACTCAGAATTACGCCTCATTGTCATATAATCCCAGCTAGCAAAGGACAAAATGTACCTGATTCACTGCTGGTTTACAACCACCATTTAGAGTACCTTTACATGAATGAAATTGCAAGTGGATATTGAGACATGGAGTTACCTTTGAATATCATATTTTTGTTCTTTTAAAACTAAAAGAGAATGTGTTAATTTATATATATAAAAGTCAATGTGTGTATGTACATATGTTCCAGCATCACGTCCGAACGGGTGGAGCAATGTTCATGAAACTTGGTACACATGTTTCTCATTGGTCGACTAAAAATACTCTAGGGTGAAATCAACCCAAACCCACCTTCTGGGTCTTACGGTGTTGTATGCATGTTATCATCCAGCTGACACTTAGAATGACCACCAGAGGGCAAACTGGAAGTGACTGCCGGTATTCTTTATGTTTGAGCAGCACCACACGCCTGTTGCTTTTGAAATTAAATTGAGTTGGCAGGTTTCGAACATCAACTGGATGATAACATGCATACAAGACTGTAAGACAAGTACATTAATGAATCTTCATCGTTTTTTAATAAATTTTTATTTTTAAAGTTCTGTTTTTTTTTAAATTATATTTTTCTCAAACAATTAAAAAAACCCCATTATTTTCTTCCCAGCAATGCTGGGTATTTCAGCTAGTAAGGGATGCCCAGACTCCTCTCCTGGCCACTTCTACTAGCTCTTCCTGGGAATCCGAGGCATTCCCATGCCAGCCGGGAAACATAGTCCCTCCAGCGTGTCCTGGGTCTTCTCCGGGGCCTTGTTGACATTATGGAAGCCATTTTCCCTAACTACTGTATAAAAGAATGTTTCCCAGTTCTTTTGATCTTTTTGAAATTATAAGGCTCTATCTTTGTAATTCAGTTCTAGTTGAAATTTGAAATCAATGCTTAATCAGTGTCTTGTGCTTTTGCACAGTATTTTCTTTATTATTTTTAAGTTCAATGGCATGTTTTGTACTCCTATTTGATTGTTTGCTTGTTTAAGATTTGCCTTTCCTAATTTTAGAACTGTGATATTCATTTTACTTGCTCTGCAGGAGCTAATTGAAGTTGATGCTGTGTTCACACAGGGGCAGGGCAAATGTAAATAAATCCACATTTAGATTAATCAATAAATCATTTATTATAATTATGACTTAATTAATCAGAAAGAATATTGTGATATCGTCCCTTTGTCCATGCAGGACAAAGATGATTTTTAAGCCAATATGAGACTATTAACTGCTGTAATGCTAAACATTTCAATGAAAGTGGCAATTGAGTGAGTCAAATTAATGCATATATTTGCAAAGAAGGTAGATTACAGCAATACTTATAGTAGCAACATGTATACAAGTATACAACATTTAGATCATCATTAACAAAGTTTGCAAAAAGTATGTGATTTTCAATAGTGATAGCAAATGGAAATGTTCAAAGTTTAAAGTATTATTACTTTTTATACACTATAAAAACTCAATAAAAGCAAAATACATTACAAAACATTTTCCAAAATAAGTATAGCAAGAGACCTGTTGGCTGTTAAATTCAATATAAAATGGATTTAAATGTGTATAGTGAAAGTTTAAATAAAGCAATCTTAAAAATTACATTTTGCCAGCCAAACACATAACACAATAGCTCACACCTGAAATAATTTTAGGCAGAGGTTGTACTGCATATTTTTCATGGTATCTATAAGTTAAGAGATTTAGCACATCAATACTGTGATTTAGAGGCAACTTGGAGAGAGTTCAAAAACATACCATTAAATTTATTATAACATGCTTAATGTATTTTAGCTGCTTACATTAAAAAAAAACAAAGTGTAAAATATGAAGCACTGTGTAATCTAAAGCAAATGAAAAAATCAATACCTTAGGCAATTTCTTCAGGAATTTGCACTTTAAAATACTCAGACTAGCATGAAATTCATAGATGTTTTGACAGTTTGCGGTGAGTTAAGACCAAATCCACTACATGTTCAGGAACTGTTTTTATCCTCAACCCTGGCTCAAAACAAGAACCAACACTGGTGTAGAAAGAGTCATTCAGAGAATTACTCAAACCTTCATACTGTACAACTATTCAAATCCATATTAGTCTACTTTAGAATTGGCTCACATGAATTCCAAATGACACATGTTGGTATGGTATAGAAAGACAGATTCTCACTTACATATGCATGGGGAGGCTAAAGGGTCTAAATAGAGCAATTTCACGGCAGACCACTGCTACCGACTAGGAATTCCATTCAACTTCTGCCTAACCCTAATGATATCACTTCCAGTTCCAGACCTTTGGATGGGTGTCACTTCAGTGCAGAACACATAACTGAAAAGACTTTCTCCTCACCCTTTGATGGTCGTACATGTCCCAGTCAGAACCTATGGAAGGAGGACCCTTCCGCCCCCTCAATAACTTCACTTCCTATTCCTGGCCTTTTGAAAGTTCGCCATATTAACTAACCTAATCAGTTCTGTTTTGGACTCCATTCTGAGCACATCAGTGATAGCAATTTGAAGCTAGATATATTATACCTTTTAATGACTCTTGTTTCCAGTTTTGTGACAACAGATCACAATGGAAAGAGCCTTCCCATTTCAAATAAAATTGTATTTCAGTTTCTTAATATATTTGCATGAAGTTTCCTTAATTTAAGACTAACTGCTAAGTCTGATTAAAAATCTCATTTACTATTGGATAATATGATGTCTTTTCTTTTTAAATAAAATGTTTCTTAACCTTTGTTTCTAGGGGTGATCACAAGAGATCACAATAGATTTATTGTTGTATACTCTTTTTCCATCTAATGTTATTCAAAATAATACTAACTTCAAACATCAGAAATAATTGGTCCAACACTATCAAAAAATATTTTCCTTAAATTATTATTAATGTGCAACATTTCCAAAACATATTAAGTAACAAGGCTAATACTTCATTACATTATTTTCAGTTAAGATTCTATCTATGACATATTTTAAAAACTTCAAATCTTGCAACATTTACTTTGTTCATAAAATACTTATGAATGTGTAGAAATCACTTTATGCCTGTCACTTGTCTTGTGATAAATTGCCACATGAAATGACCCCACAAGTTCACCCCTTAGTGAGATACAAGGGGTTATTCCTATTCTATTTTTCTAAAGTTTGAAAAACTAGGGATAAGTAAAATAGGCACATTAAGTTTCATTTTATTTGTTTTTGAGTTGCACGATCATGAATATGACTCATATATTTTGATATTTGATTCTTTACTCATGGTCCTAGCCCTCTTATAGCCACTTCCAGAATGTATAAAATGGCAAATTTTATGCTAATTCAGATTTTTTACGTTTGTATCCTCATTTGGAAAAATCAATAACCATTTTGATTTATTTAGTTTCTTATCACGTCACAATGGGTGGTGAAAAAATTGTGTTACCTCTTATTTATTCCTTGGTGAAAGCAAAAGTCTTAAGATAAGTTTGTTACAACTAAATTCTTTTTAAATACAATTTCACATTTTCTTAAAAAAAAAAAACATAGTGGATATGATATTTTGCTTTGAAATAATTATATTTTAGTTAAAACATTTCCATTATATAATAAATTAAAGTTTTCCTATTTTGGGCTTACAATATGGCTCATAATATTTGCTGTTATTTATTATATTTTTTTAACTTTATTTTCATCTAAACCAAGTAAAAGAAACATTCTGAAACTCACTATGTATATATAGTGAGTATATATTCTATATAAACCCAGGTTTAGCAATATTTTACTTGTTTACTTCTAACTAACATTGGAAAGTGCCTAAGAAAATACAGTAAATAAATCATAATAGCTATAAACATACTGTATATGCAGTTTATGATATAGTATCTAATATGCTCTTATAATCTCATGTGTTCAAACAAGATTCTGTAGTTTACTTAAATTAAAAAGTAACATACAATAGCTGTACTGAAGTTACAATATGTTCAGTGTTCCTTCACACTTTGTCAGATGCTGAAATCTATTCTACATTTTATATTTCCCCATTGAAGTAAAATAATTGGCCATTAGAACTGCTGATGGAACTTACTGAACAGTCTACAGTTGGTAATATATTTACCAAGCAATGTAATGAAGTTACCAATTTGTGTGATATATATTAGTATTTTAGGGACATTCACTTATTCAGAGTAGGGTCATGGAGAAGCTGGAGCTTATCCCAGCAAACATCAGTTACATGGCAGGAATAAATTCTGTACAGGCTACCATCCCATCACTGGGTGAATGCACATACAGAAATGGGGGGTCTGGTTTGGGGTTTGGGGATCAATTTAGCATTACCAATCCACCTACCGTGTATGTGTTTGGACTCTGGAAGGAAGGGAACACTCAAGGAAGAAAAATGCTCATACATGGGAAGAACATGCAGACTCCACACAAGGACCAACAAGGACTTGAAATTTGGTCTCATTGTGTCTGCCTGGCATTCAGATCTTGATTTTGTAATATTTTTTAAGTTTGATGAATCAGTATTGATAAGTTGTACTAGGCTAAAATAGCTATTTCTGGTCAATATCGCTCTTCTGTTCATGAGCTCTGTAAGCTGTGCTGTTTTCTTTCAAGGACAGTTGATTGGCAGGATGACGCTGGACTTTGCCCTGTTTTCAAAAGTTGCCATCTTTTGCCTTTACGCCTGGTGCAGCTCGCAGTTGTTCTTATATCGAAATGGGCGTTTCTTGTGGGGAAGGCTTCTGTTCTCTTTCTCCGATCTGTGTTCCCCTCTATTTATGTAGCGTCTTTATTTGAAAACAGCGGTGTCAGATCAGGAACAGCGTGAGAGCGACTGGGAGAATAAAACTGAATAAAAAAACACTAACTTTGACAAGCACTATAAATTTACAGCGGCTGTTACAGACGCCAAATCAAATGTATGGTTTTATTGCATAATATTAACAATAATAGCAGCTCTCTACTCAAAAGCGGTAAACTTGAGAAACTGCCAGCATCGAACCCAGAACTTCTTGATTAGGGAGTCAACAGTTCTTAGCATTGCAATATGCAAACTGTTGCATCAACCACCTACCGTAACCTGCTTTCTTTTTCTTCAGTTATATTCTTGAATAAAAGCGCGCTTGTTTTGTTTTACTTGTATTTTTTGTGAAAGTGTTTATTTGATATTTGGACTTCAGGCTTCACACCTTATACACATATCGTAAAAGCGGGTCCTTGGGTGTGTGTGGGAACTGTTAACATTTGAATCTGATGATTGTATACTGTATAGCGCAGCAGACCCTCTCTGTACTATGCTGTCCTCTGCATCTCCTTGGAGTTAAAAAGAAATACCAACATACAGCAACAAGATCAGAACAAAAACCAAGCTGATACTTCCAACTACAACGCATTAAGGGTATGCAAATGAATATAATGTTGCATTAGTGCAACGTTTTCCGAAAATGTACAGTACAGGTCATAAAATAGAATTATTCCAAATGTCATATATACCTAACACTAGAATTACCAGAGGCTGCTAAAAAACTTGTAGATCCATCCCACCTTAAATTGCTTCTCACCTCTCTGTCAGCATCTTTTGTCCTGAAAATGTGTGGATAAGAAGCAACAGCAAACAACCAGCTATCACATCCCCACTGCCACACAGTTTTCTCAGCTCAAGTCTGTTTACCTGCTTGTCAGTTGCTTAGAGTTGTATAGGTGAGAAATCAAGCAAAATGACACCTTTTATAAATACTATATCGTTATTTGGAACACTTGCATTTTCATGTGTGTTCGTGTCTATAATGATCTATGTAAACACATCGTTAAAACAGACACATTTTTCATGTTTTAGTAATAATTGACAAAATGTAGAGATGAAGTGTATAATGATAATGTGACCTGAGTTCCAAATATCAAAGAAACACTTTCACAAAAGGTACAAATATAACAGAACAAGTGCGCTTCTGTTACAGAATATAACTGCAGAAAAAGAACCCTACTATTAAGGTGCGACATTGACACACATTTGCTACGAGAACGCCGGTGGCACAATGGTATTAACTGGTAATCCAAACTTCACAGGTTCGAACCTGGACAAGTTAAGTTTTGAGAAGTGAGCTGCACATATTCTTATTATTTTAGAATAAAAACATACTTTAAATTCCAGTCTGTAACAGCCGTGTATTTATGATACCTATAAAGGTTAGCTTTTTTGTTTATTTTTTATTTTTGTTTCTCAGCGCGTTCACTATCCCAACACACCACTAAATCCCCCGCCCCCACATTTGTCAATGCTGTTTTCACATAGACACACTATAACAGAGTCAACTCAGATCGCATAGCGGTTCTACATCAGAGCAAGAATGCACTTTTACTTACATACTTTGTATATTGTACATAGGAAGCTCTGCACTCTACTTGTGACTTTGAAACAATACGTGTAATACCACAAAAAGTGCCTGCTAACACTTTATTAATGCAAAAGCAATGGTATGAGAATGCAGTTAGACTTTTTTTTGGGGGCACATACACCGTCCGAATCTAAACACCAGCATGGAAAGTCACTTGTGTACTGAAGAGTCTATAGCTGCAGGGGGAAGCTGCCGTCGCTGTACTTTGTATGTAAGAGCCAGATCAAATGTTATTTAACTATTTACCTTTATTTATTTACCTACTTCCTACAGCATAAAGTCACAAGTAGAGTGCTGAGCTTCCGTGTATGCTACAAAGTACAGAGATGGCAAAAGTGCATTTTTGCTCCCATTAGAATCATCGTCATGATCTGAGTTGACCCTGTTATAGCCGCCTACGTGAAACAGCAGTGTCAAATGTGGGGTGGGGGGGGGAGGTTGGGATCGTGAATGCAGCTGAGAGAATAAAACTGAATAAAAAAAAAACAAAGCTAACCTTTACAAGTATCATAAATTATTCTAAAATACTAAGAATACATGCAGCTCACTTTTCAAAATGGACTCGTCCAGGATCGAACCTGTGATGCTTTGATTACCGGTCAACAATTGATACCGTTGCGCCACCAAAACGATTGCAGCAAATGCGTGTCAAAGTCAAACCCTAACACGGGTTCTTGTTTTGCAGTTATATTCTTGAATAGAAGCACACTTGTTCTGTTATATTTGTACCTTTTGTGAAAGTGTTTCTTTGATATTTGGAATTCACCTTCACATTATACACTTCATGTCTACATTTTGTCAATTATTACTAAAACATGAAAAACGTTTTTGTTTTAACGATCTGTTTACATAGATCATTGTAGACACAGAACACAAATGAAATGCAAGTGTTCCAAATAACGAATAGTATTTATAAATGTGTCATTTTGCTTGACTTTCACTCTATACAACTCTACAACTGACATGCAGGTAAACGGACTTGAGCTGTGCGGGGTGGGGGGATGTGATAGCAGACTGCTTGCTGCTTATCCACACAATTACAGGACAAAAGAAGTTGACAGAAAGTTGAGAAGCAATTTAAGGTGGGATGGATCTATGAGTTTTTTCGTAGGCTCTGGTAATTCTAGTGCTAAGTCTCTCTTTTTTGTCAGTGCGGCTTTGACATCAAGGATTAGAAGGTGCATACTAATTCAGCGTGAGCAGGACCACTCAAGAAAATAACTGAATAAAAAACTAGCCAACCACGGCGTACCATACCCGCATAATCAGGCGGTTTTTAATGATTTTTAAGCACGGGAGAAAAATTAACATTTGAAAAATGGTAATGTAATAAATCAGCAAGAAGTGCAACATTATAACAATGCGGCATGAACCAACACACAATCGTTCGTGTTTGAAAATGGCGGACCAATCTTGTTGATGTGGCCAAGGAAATGTAGACGCCGCGCCTTCTGTTCTGACAGATGCGTCGACGATGTATTGCTGGAAGAGTATGCCACTGGAATGCAAGACACTAAATGAAGATCTCATGGCAAGCCTGAAAGCATAAAATTGGAGCTGTGACTCTCGTTCTTTCAGCGGTTCAGCTTTTACTCAACATGGGTTAATTGTATGTGCCAGCCTGGATCTCGAAAGGGAATAGCAGTGGAAAAACCATCACAGTTCATATTGAGAACAGAGATACGCTTGCAAGCATCTCCCCTTGGATATATGCAAATATCGCGTAGCAGGAAGTTCCCGTCTTCACCTACAAAGCAGCAACATCAGTTTGACAGGGGGGCGTTATACCTTCTCATATCCAGACCTGGATTTTCCATGAACACCATTCGTACAGCAGTAACAGAGTAACCGTGAGTGATAATGTCATGCATTTGCATGTAAGACTTTGCGAAAGGATTAACCTGGCGATCATTTGTCTAGTTGAAGCAACAAAATGTCACTGCAAGCGCTATTACATTTCTTTTGCAAACGTTGACTGGTAAGCCTCAGCAGAATTGAAGATATATAGGTGACCGTATTGTGGTGGACGTGTCAGGATTGTTATATAAAGGAGAGACCTAGTGATAAATTTGACCGTGGATTCTGAAAGCATACGGTCCTTGTCCAGATGGTTGAGCGATGTGTGCGCCCATTGATGCGAAAGCTAAAGCAAGTTGTATTCCCTGATATGATCACAGTAATTTCGGACAGCGGGTTCTTGCCAGTCAAGAGGTCTTCCAAAAAAAGAGGGGCTTGGATAGGGTGGCAAGACACTTTGCCAGCATGACAACACTTAGTGTAATGTCCGGATTTGTTGACCTCTGCTGGACAATGAAGAGCATTGCAAGAAGCACATAGTGCGGTAGGTAGGTAGGGCAATGTTATGTTCTTGGGCGTGAAAGGCGTATCTTCTTGAAAGCTGCAGAAAAGTGAATGCGATGTTTGTCCACTGAAGGAAGTGGAATGGGGTTGTGTCGAAGCATTGCTAGCAATGTTCACATTGCATAATTTGTTCTGTGGAGTGTGTTTTTAAATGCATGTTGAGAAATCTCTGCACTCAGAACGTTTTTGAACAAATCGTGCATTCAAAGATCTTTTGGAATGCGTTCGTTCAGTGGAGGGTGTGTAAATGTGCTTTGAGATATTTCTGCGTGTGAAGAGGGAGCAGTGCTAACACTGAAAAGAATTCATCAGGGAATGTGTTTGAGATGGTTAGTAAGGTATCTGCTGCGTGAAAGTGCTTGTCGCAAATTTTGCATACAAATCTTTTGTTAAATGGATCTGCATATGGTTGTGGAGATCCATCTCACCTGTGAAGTCCTGGTTACAAAATGTGCAATTGAAGGTGAGAGTGGAATGAGTTCGTAAGTGTTTTTGAGAGCGAGTTGTCTCGAAGCATTGTTGGCAATGTTCACATTGCATCATTCGGTTAGTGTTGTGTTTTTTCAAATGTCGTTCAGATATCTGTGCACTCTGAAGCTTTTGGAACAAAAGGTGCATTGAAAGTCCTGTGTGGAATGCGGTGTTCAGGGAGGTGTCTTTAAATGTTTTTCAGGAAGAGGAGAGTGGGCAGGTGATGACCGACAGAGTCAAAAGATGTCACCAGAAGGTTATCACGCGGGTATTTGGGGGCATGGAACCTCGTAATGCAAATGATCCAAAGGACCGCTAAAGAGCAGGGATATGAAGAGACGCTGGGCGGATTGTAAACTCGAGGAGAGGCATGAGGGACGTTCTGGAAGTAAATGCTGATAGTAGCTGGAAGGATTTGGGACATTGCCACAATTTCTGCCTTGCCGCCATAGACTAATATACATATTCATGTAATCAGCTATTGTTGAGCAGACTGTATAACAATGCCTCTGAGACTAAGAACACTGGACACCACGTCACCGAGTTATCCCAATGTTGGCAAACAAAGGTAACAGCCATGTTAGAAGTTTGAGAGCAACAGTTTAGTCAATGACATTTCTCCAAAAACCCGACTGACAGAAACAAACAGTTACCTGAAGCAGGAATTTCTATAACATTGAAAGAAGTGTTGTTCCATGAAATACATTTGAAGCGGTAGCCATGGAGGGCAAAAGAATAGTCAACGTGGCTCACAGCTGGTTTGGACCGCAGCACAGACCAAAGTGAGTGAGTATGTGTTTGATGAGCTGTTTGATTTGGCGGGCAGTGGTCTGAGGTCGCTTCCTGAGCACGTGGGAGGAGGGTAGTTTCTGGGCGGGGCCGTTGTTCCTTTCGCATGGTTTTTCATGGTGGACGCCGGTCGGGTGTCGAAACCGAAAAGGTAATGAAAAGTCAACGTGGCTTAGATGTGCATGTGGACTCCAGCACAGATGAAAGGGCTAACTGGGTGGTCGGTGAGTTTTGCATCCGGCACATGGGCAGGCAGTGTGAATGCCTAGAGGCGATGGTAAAAGTGGGCTGGTGAAAAAGGAGTGTTAGTGGGCAGGGAAACACCTCTGTATTTCTGCAGGAGCATCTAAGAAGATGCATGTTTGTCGCGATGTGCTGTATGTAGCGGTAAAACAGTTTGCTTTGGTGCACGTGGTCGCGTCGCGCAACGAAATTCGGTTTTAAGGACTGCTTACTTTTTGTGTTTTAACCTCAGTTGTAAAGGATTGTTTTAAAGATCCCATGAAATACCCTTCGCAAACCGCTTAACATGCTGCATATGGCGATTTACCTCGCTGAAAACATGCCTTTATGAACAGTCAATGTGCAGGGCATGTGGCCTCTACGACAAACGAATATAAATGTTACTTCTGTGTCGCGCGTCCCAAGTTGGTGGACGTGGCTCTGCAAGTTATCGTCGTATCCAATGGTCTTGGGTTGGTGGGCGTGGCTCCTTCCTCGTCGCCATCGGTGTCTTACTTGTCGGGCTCAGTGAATCCAGGCCCCTTCGGCGTCTTTCCATGGTTGTCTTGCCTTAGTGAATTATATATATATAGATAGATTGACATCCACAGTCATTCTCAGTCACGCACATCACTCACATCCTCGTCCACAGTTTTCCCAGTCTTGCTCGCACAAAATCTGACACGGTTTTCAAATAAAGAGGGTGCAACAAAACAAGTTTGTTTGTTATACCACGTCTTTATCTGAAAAGGCGCCAGATCCGTGGTGTGTGGGAGCTTGAACGTGAGTGAGAGAATAAAACTGAAAAAAAAAACATTAACTTTAACTATAAATTTACAGGTGCAAATCAAATGTGTGCTTTTATTGTATGATATTAACAATAAGAGCAGCTCACTACTGAAAATGGTAATGGGAAGCAGCTGATATCGAAACTCCAACCCTTTGATTGGGAGTCAGCAGTTCTTAGCATTGCACTACACAAGTTGTCGTATCAACTGCCTACCATAACCTGCTTTCTTTTTTCTCCGGTTAAATTCTTGAATAAAAGTGCACTTGTTTTGTTATACTTGTGCCTTTTGTGAAAGTGTTTATTTCATATTTGTATTTCAGGCTTCACACCTTATACATTTCATGTCTACATTTTTTCAAATATTACTAAAACATGAAAAACGTTTCTGTGTTAACTATGTTTTACATAAATTGTTGTTGACACGGAACACACATGAAATGTATGTATTCCAAATGATGATGTACTATTTTACCCCATAAAGCTCCAGCACTTCACTCGGAGATAAACACTGAGCACTGAGAAACTTCTTTGCAAAATGAACTGCAGCGTGGGCGGGGATGGGATGCTAGGCTGATTACTGCTTATTGGCACATTTACAGGACAAAAGACACTGGGCGGAGATGTGAGAATGGATTTAATGTGGGCGGATTTCAGGCTTTCTGTAGGCTCTGGTAATTTTAGTCTTAAAAGACGCTGTTTTGTAAATAGTAAGTGATAAAATCAAAAGCCAAGCGCTCAATGAAGACAAAAAGAACATTTCAAACAGTGCGGAGACATATACATGGAATGACCACAAGCCTCGACAATGCATACAGAAAGGAATGTAACTATGCAGAAAGTAGGAGGACAAAGAAGGTCCACTACATTGACAAGAATGACATGGCTAGTAGTCCCGTATAATCTGCTCGTAAGGACAGTTACATGAACTGAACAAGATGAAGATTGGAATGCAATATATAACGTGAATGGGATTGACATTTGTTTGAAACGGGACACTGCTGCACATGTTAATATACTTCCAGACACAGAACTGGCGAGAATGTGCTGGATACAAAAGAAAAATTAAGCTTAAATCTACATTGAGAGGTTATTCCTACTCTGGGTATGTGTACTTTGGTATTGCTTATAAAAATGAAATATTTCATGGACCATTTTTTATAGTCAATAGTCACCCATTATAGGACTGAAAACATGTAATTTCCAGGGTTGGTCAAATGTGTTCAAAAGTAAAAGTAAAGCAATGTCCATGCATGAAAAACATAGAGGATGCATATGTAAATGTGTTTCAGGGTTTTGAAGATTTAAAGTCATGCATAAAATTGGCTAGTAAAGCTAAATAGACCAGTCATAATGTGCCCAGAAAAATGCCACTTACTTTAAGAGAGAAATAAAAGCAGAGCTCCACAGGCTAGAATCTGTTGATGTTATTAGAAAGTCGAAGAACCCACAGAGTGAGTACATTCCTAGTAAATGTAGAAAAAAAAGATGATTCACTTAGATTATGTATAGATCCAAAAAGAACTGAAGAATTATGTGCAAAGAGAACACTTTCAGTTGCAGAAGATAGGGATATTTGGTGATATTGCAGGAACCAAATACTTTTGAAAACTAAATGTGTCAGCAGGTTTTGTCAAATTTGTCTAGACAAGAAAGCTCTAGGCTTTGTATGTTTAATACACCATTTGGGAGGTATTCCTTTAAAAGGCTACCTTTTGGATTGACCTCCTCCTCAAAGGTATTTTAGGGCAATACAACAGATTTATGAAAATGTTCCAGGTATCAAAGTACACATTGATGATATTTTAATCTGGAATAAGACTTTAGAAGAATATAATAAAACTGAAAATGGCACTGGAAACAGCTAGATAAATGAGCTAAAACTAAGTGCTAGCAGGGGTCAATACAGGCTAATAGAGATCACCTCTAGGAGATAACTGATAAAGTACAACTTAGAAGTTAGATTAAAAAG
>NW_024382199.1:0-19628 GCF_016835505.1 Polypterus senegalus
CTTATTCTTTGTGCTTCCGATTCCAGGATTGCAACAGGAGGGTCTCTTCAGAGTGAATGGGAATGTGAAGGTGGTCAATCAGCTGCGGCAGAAGTCGAGGCGGAGGAAGTGGACCTAGCTCAAGATGGGGACGTGTCCGGTCGCCAGCCTCTTGAAACTGTTTCTCAGAGCTGCCTGGGGCTTAATTCCCAGCAATGCAGCCAAGTCTAAAGGAGCTGTCTGAGGGTGAGTCGAAACAGGCTGCTTTGGATTTCTGGAGGCTTAATTTAGTCAAAGTTCAAGTGGGGTTTTCAGTGCATATTGATAAATGTGAATATAAAATAAGCAATGCAGTAATGGTTTGCCTAGGAAAATGTAATCAGTTTGCGGCTGGATGCTCCGGCAGGTACAGAAGTCAGTTGGTTATTTTCTAACCTGCTTAATCCTAAACAGGGTCAGGGGTCTGCTGGAGCCTATCTCGCTAGCATTGGGCACAAGGCAGGAACAAACTCAAGACAGGGCACCAAGTTACAGAAGTGGCACTGATAAATAATTCAGTTAATGCAAGGAGTGTCTTTTTACAGCAAACGTGAAATACTTATAAATTTTAATTGAATTAAAATAAAAGGCTTACCCACAAAAAGGCATATCAAATTTTAATTAAATCACATTTTTATAACTTGGTACAATATACTAGCTGTGTAAGCCAGCGCGGGGTCCTAGAAACTATTGAAATCGTCAGAAAAAAATTGTAATATAGAGATGTCATGTAATTGAAAAGCGTCTCTCCTAGGAGATTTTAGTTTTGCCGATGTGCTCACATCGCTTGTGTATCCTCGGAGGTGGAGCCCTCGACAGACACACTTCCATACGTAGAGCGTTTATATATAAAATAAACAGGTTAGAACACTGGATTATAAATTACATTCTTGAGAGATATTGAAATTGTGGGAATGAATTTGCTTTAAGAGTGAAGAGAGGATTACATTATTGCCTATGTGCCGTGTCAGATTTATGTCTCAAAACAGTTCACAGTGATGTTTAGGTGTGACATGTCACATTTAAATGTTAAGTCTGATATTTCTTAAGTCACAAATCGTTTTACAATTTTTGTCTACATTAATTTGCTATGAAACGTTGTGTTCTGAAGTGGAGAATCCATCCATCCACCCATTATCCAACCCGCTTATATCCTAACTACAGTGTCATGGGGGTCTGCTGGAGCCAATCCCAGCCAACACAGGGCTGAAGGCAGGAAACAACCCTGGACAGGGTGCCAGTCCACCGCAGTTAAATGGAAAATTCTTTTGTAAATTTTAAAATACAGTGCCTGTGTTTTTGTTTAAAACGAGGCACAAGTCCAAGAAAATGAAGGTTATCCCAAAATTGATCAAATTTATTTTTATTTTTTTAATTTTGATTTGAGTTTTGATGTTTGGAAATTCAAGTAGATCACCTTCATGTAACAACTTGTATACAATTTGATCTTGGTTTCTTTGGATACATTTTAATCATTGTTCTGGATACCCTTACAGCAAGATCTCTAGCTGCCCAAAGACATTGCTGTATACCTTGCTGGACAGCCTCTGTGTTTCGAGTTTTCATATTTATTCCAAGTTGCGATTGCATTGAACATGTAGGTCAAGGTAGTGGTCATTTTGGCAGCCAGCCAACCTTAACAGAAATTATACAAACACATACTCATTGTTCTCCCCAGCATTTTTTCCCCGCCAGGTGGCATGAAAAAGTAGCTGGGTGGGGCAGGATGGGGAAATTTGGTGGTGGGGAAAATTAAATGTGCACTATTTTTATTAGTTAATTATTAATAATTATTTTCCAATGCTCAATATGACTTCCTTTTTTAAGGTTTGACACTTGTGTCAGAATATTTTATTAAATTTTAGAAGTATCCAATTCAGGATCCTACAACCTAACAAAATTTAAAATAACAATTGTTATGACATAAACCAAGAGGCATAAGTATTGTCGCTGTCGGGAAGAAAAGTAAAAACAATGGAAAAAAGTATGGGAAACATAATGAAGAAAAATGTAAAAATATTCTTCAAAAGCCAACCTGTATATGCAGAAGGTGTCTTCAGTTAAATACTTATTTTCCTCTTCTTAGAGGCCCAGTTGTCTGCAGCTTTCCCAAAATCAAAGTCCCAGGATATGGGCCCTCAAGGAGAACAGCATGAGATTATTTAGTGTGCTTTGATTCATGCGATTTTCAAACATGTCTTGATCCTTGTAAGGGCAGAAAGGGCTGTGCTCACTGGGATCACAAGCCCAACATGAGCTAGTTTGGCTAAATTTGGAAACGACCTTTTGAGCACTGATGTCGTTGCCATTTTTAGTAAAATCTGTTTTGGACTGAAGGCTTTGTATGATTGACTTCTGATCATTTTCGATGCAACTGTCCATTCTTGCCTGCAACTTTCATATTTTAAAATTGAAGGGCTACCATTTTTGGAGTAATGATTGGAAAAAAAAAAAAGGGCCAGTTTTAAATCCATAGAGCAGTGTAGCTGCCCATGGAGGCTGATTACCGACCATGAGGGAGTTATTGAGGGTTTTTGGAGCAAGTGCAGGTGTGGAGTGCGCTCATTCTCAATTGCTTCATTGGCTCTTACGGAGGTGAGTAATTAATTAATATATATAATATATATGGGTGCATCACAAGGAAGGGAGATTTCAAACATGGAGAAATCAAACAGAAAGAGCGATATGGCACCTGAAGAGGAGAACACACGAGCAGGGGTCCTGTGAAGGAGTGTTAGCAGTGGCGCTCAGGGGCAAGTTAGCCCCACTGAACATTCAGATGGAGTGTGGCGAGCAAGGCAGGTGCCCTCCCTAGGCTTCTGAGGTGCAACCATGTGGCGAAGGAAGAAGGAGGAGAGCTGACCTCGGACCGTCTGGCGTGATGTCTGAAGGCAGCCAAGGCGGAGGTCGGACTAAAGGAGCTCGTGGCTGCTTAGTCTCCGCCGGCTATCCAGTGATGGGTGAGCGGGAGAATGAAAAGGAGGGGGCTGAGATCAGGAGGAGTTAGACTGCATTTTAACCTTGGGTTTTAATGGATTTATTCACTGCTTTTTATTCCCACTTCTTACTGGATTTTAATGGATTTATATATGTACTTTTTTGGGGGGTTTTACTTTTTTCATGGTCCAGCAAGCTTTCTTTTCAAATTGCCTCCCTGGTGGGTTGTGTTTTGAATATTTCATGCTCAATGAGCACCACATACCATTTCCTTTGACCATTAGCCAATCAAAATTGGGAGAACACTGCATACTATCACTATGCATACTGAAAGGCCTCAGTGGCTACAGGGTTTTCATTCTAACCCTTTTCTTAATTAGTGACCTGTTTTTGAACTAATTTTAATTGACTTGCTCTTGAAGACTCAGACCCTTAATTGTTTCTTTTCCTTAATTAGCAGCCAAACAAAATGAGATACAAATGAGCTGGTGTCCATCATACAATATCTGAAAATAAAGAAAGATGAAGGTCTCAGGAATGTCGATCATTACGTAGATCCACAAAACATTTTAACAGAGCTCTTAGAAAGAGAAAATCAACAATTTTCTGACATGTTTGCTAATGCACCATGAGAGCAGCAACAAGCCATGAAATGAAAGACGACAATTAAGGAACTGCTTGGAGTGAAATTGGCTGGTGTTTGAGGCCCTGACTTAATTGGTCTTCTGTTGGCTCACTCACTTCACACTTCATTTTTGTTGGGTTGACATTTAAGGAACAAAATGAAGAAATTCAGGGGAATAAATCTTAAAAAAGCAATTCAATTACAATGAATTCACAAGAAGTTAATTAGCAGCAAAATCAGGGCACTTATTGAAAAAAGGGTTAGAATGGAAACCTGCAGCCACGGAGTCACCGACCTCTGCTATAGACAACAGTGGTTGCCATGTTTCATCTCTGAAAATTCAGTGATTTAATACATTTTATTCACTTTAAAATGTTGCCTTTACCCTCACTCCAGAGTTGGCAGTTATGGCTTACTGGGCATCCTGCCTGCTAATTGCAGTGGCAGGGAAAACACTGCAGTATGAAACACAAGACCAGCAGAGTTCTGATTAAGTGATAAACTCCCATTTTATTTTTTTGAAATTTTACATTGTGACCAATAGGTGGTGTTCTTGAGCCGCCATCAAGCTTAGAATAAACACCAAGAAGACCCAAGATACAGTGGCTCAAAGTATTCACTTTTTGTTATGTTACAGCCTTGTGCTAAAAACATTTTAAATTCATTTTTTTCCCTCATCAAGAAACACTCAATATCCCAGAATGGCCAAGCGAAAAAAACAGAATTTTAGAATTTTTTTGTAGATTTATTAAAAAAAGGAAACTGAATTATTACATTGACACAAGTATTCAGACCCTTCAAGTAGTACTTGGTTGAATCCTATGGTTCATCTTAGGGCTGACTTGACAAACTTCATTCTCTGCAATTTTTCTCTGCAGCTCTGTCAGGTTGGAGTGATAACCGCTGGTGGAGAGCAGTTTTCAAGTCTCTTCAGAGATATTTCGATTGAGTTCAAGTCTGGGCTCTGGCTGGGCAGCTCAAGAACATTAAAAGTTTTTATTACTAAGTCACTTGTTTGCTGTCTTTGCTTTGTGCTTTGGGTCATTGTCCTGTTGGCAAGTAAACCTTCAGCCCAGGTGGAGATCCAGAGCACTTTGGAGCAGAGTTTTCATTAAGAGTCTCTGTTCTATGCTCTGTTCAGCTTTCTGTCGGTCGTAACTCGTCTCCAATCCTGCCCCTGATAAACAACCCTTCAGCATGATGCTACTACTGCCGTGCCTCACCACTGCGGTGGTATGCAGGTGATGAGCAGCGCCTAGTTTAGATCATATGTGACGTTTAGAACTGAGGGCGGGCAGTTCAGTCTTGGTTACCTCACATCGGATTATCTTGTTTCTCACAGTCCCAGAATCCTCTACCTGCTCTTTTTTCCTCTACCTGCTCTTTTTTTGCAAACCCCAAACAGGTTTAAATGCGATGTTTGGCCATTCTGCCATAAAGCCCAGAGGGTGGGTGTCGTAACTCTAGCTGTGTAGAGATGGCCTACGAGCTCAGTTATCAAAAGCCAGAGTGAACCAGAAGTTCATTAATAATGTAGACTGTTAAACTGATAACTTTGAAAGATTAATATTGAAGTCATTTAAAATGTTAAAATCAATACTTACCGATATTTTGATTCTTTTGACTGCAGCATGTTTAAAATAGACTGGGGGCTGAACCAATGTTAAGACAATTATTTATAATGTCCAAAATGCTAGGCTCAAAAACATCTTTAAGACAACGAGAGGGAACAATGTCTAGTGGACAGGTTTCAAGTGACTAATAGCTTTTGCCCAAAAGAGAAGAGTGAAATCAAACAACTAAACAGGACCAGATAATATTGATCCTCGAGTGTTTAGGGAGGTTAGCGGTACATGTATAAACCCTTCCACACATTGTTCAAATTTCCCCAGTCTGCAGTGACTTCCTATGGACTAGAATATGGCAAATATCCCATTATATAATAAAGGGTGATCAGGCAGATCCAAGCCACTGTGGGCCAATAAGCAATGTGCAAAGTCAAGTTGGGAGCATGCACTGGCGTAGTGCGTTGCCGCACCCACTACATGAAGAAACAACTTGGGATCCAGTTGCTGGATATCCTGGCCGGCCTATCCACTGGTACTGTGAGTGCTGTGCAGAGTGGAGGCAAGACCTCTGCATTTTTCCCAGTTGATTCTGGGGTTCTCAGCGGTGTGTTCTGCTCCTACTCTGCTCAGTGCTTGTATGGACTGGGTGTTGGGCAAGGTTGTGGTGTCCAGCGGCTGGGGGCATCTGTTGGTGAAGATTCTTAATGTGCATCACATGTAAAGTTAATGTAAGGAATTTGTAAGGAAATGATTGAGCAGCACGCGTAAGAACAGGAGTTTCACTTAACAGTCCACATGGTTTCAGAAGAGAGGTTACTTTTTACCAACATGCTTGAATTCTATGAGAAAGCAACAGGAGTGGAGCCTATGATATTATCTATGTGGACTTTAAGAAGACATTTTATAAGGTGCCCTATCAAAGTTTGGGCTTCAAACTGAAAGAAGTGGAAGTTCAGGGTGTTGGGTGTAGATGGGTACAAAATTGACTAAAACACAGGAAGCAGAGGGTTATGGTGTCTTAACAGAATCGGAGGAAGTTGAGAGTGCTGTCCCACAGGTGGCAGTGCTGGGACCACTGCCATTTTTAATATATTTTAACGATTTGGATAGGAATATAAGTAACAAGCTGGCAAGAATCAGTTGAATCATCACAGAGGAACTTGGACAGCCTACAGGTTTGGGCAGATTCGGCAAATGAAATTTAATATCGCTGAATGTAAAGTATTACACGTAGGAAGTAACAAATGTGAGGTTAGAATACACAGTGGGAGGTCTAAATATCAAGAGTACACCTTCTGAGAAGATTTAGGAGTCCTAGTGGACTTGTCAGTATCAACTGCCAGATAATGTTCAGCAGCCATTAAGAAGGCTAACAGAATATATAGCGCCCTGATATGTACAGTAGAGAACAAGTCCAAGGTGGTCCTGCTAAAGCTTTATAACACACTGGTGAGGCCTCATCTGGAGTCCTGTGTGCAGTTTTGGTTTCAAGGCTACAAAAGGACAGAGCAGCACTAGAAAGGTCCAGAAAGAGCGACTGGGCTGATTCTGGGCTACGAGGGATGAGTAAAGAAAAGATTAAAAAGCTGAGCCTTTACAGTTTAAGCAAGAAGATTTAAAGGAGACATGATTGAAGTGTTTAAAATTATGAAGGAATTAGTGTGGTGGATCGAGTCTGTGACTTTAAAATAAGTTTAACAAGAACATGGGGTTAAAAGCCTGGTGCACACATTTCAATGCAACATACTCTTTATAACTCACAATCACTGTGTTAATGTGCATATTTCAGCATTCGTTGAATGCTGTTCAGCTATACATATGCAGTCACGATGCTGTAGATGTTCATTGGCTGGTAGAGCAACTTTACTCCAGATGTGTTCAGACTCTGCCATCTGTATTCAACAGCATCTGTCTGCACTGCCCAATTGAGCAAGCAAAATTATGCAAGGCATTATAGTGCCTCTGCTCTGCATTTTGGGGGTCGGGGAAAGGCGTAAGGTGCCACCGTCTGTGTTTGTAGACGCTAATACCTGGCACATGTAATGACTTGATTACTGATATGATGAATTATACGCGACACATGAAAAACTGAGCGTTCAGACAGTTACCTTACCAGCACGTCAGCCACCATGTGCAGCACCATCATGTTTGCCAAAGCTAGCTTGCCTCAAAATAAATGAATTGTGGGTTGACCCAGACCACTGAGCCACGATGTTTATCAAACCACATGTCTATTGATGTTCGCTTTGGAAAGTTTGGTTAACATTTACGACATTGTATCAAAGTTAATGTGCCTGCATCGCTATGGCATTATCTGGATGGTATCTTTTCTCCTCTTCAGTTGGAATGGTGCTCGGCTATTCCAGTTTACAACTTCGCCGACTAAATCCTGTAACCACTCCTGGAATTAACATCCACATCATTAAAGAACTTGGACTTCTTCACGTCCTCGTTACATTCATAGAGGCTCTGGTCGGAAGTTCATTTTCAATAAACAGCAAAAGTGCTCTGCTACTAACATTCCATCTTTTTGGTCACCTGTCGCATGTGTGATGCGTCATCAGAGCACCGTTGTTTCAAATACTATAAACATTAGAAGTATCGAGATCTCTGCACTCTAGCGTGGGAAACAACCGAGCCACTGTGAGAAATACCGCAAGATCCTTACATCCCCGGCTGGATTTATTTTGTGGAGCGGATTCCAAGCTGCGTGGAGTGGATTTTAATGTTTTGAGACCTGTACTGAGATTTACTCCAAAATCGCTGGTCAAATTTGAATTGTTTAATACTCAGTCCATCAGCAATAAATCCACACTGATTGAAGAACACATCAGGGAAAAGGGGACTTGACTTCATGTGTCTAACAGAAACCTGGCACCAGTCAGAGGCTTACTCTGCCTTAAATGAAGCATGTCCATCTGGCTACAGTTATTTGGAAGCAGCTTGCAGCACTGGGCGTGGTGGTGGTTTAGCCATCATCTATCGTCAGGTAATGGGGGTGTCCCCTATTTCGTTACCTGTAACATCTTCCTGCGAGTGTCTTGCATTTAAATGCAAGCCCCCTTTTCCCATGACTGTTCTTCTTATCTATCGACCTCCAAAACCTAACTCTGCTTTTTATTCCCGGGAAATGACTGATCTTCTACAACACTGTGTCCACCTCTGCCAACATCATAATCCTGGGAGATATAAATATTCATATTGATAATCCTAAAGGTTATCTCACTGTTGATTTTCTTGAGTTGTTAGATTCCCTCAACTTACAACAATATGTTGATGTCCCACACACTCTAGGGGTCATACACTTGACTTGGTTATTTCAAACTTTGCTTTAATTAGTAATTTACAGGTTTATGATCTTGGTATTTCAGACCACAAAGTAGTGTCAATGGAGCTACCCTTTTTCCCCTCCACCAAACCAAACGGCAGATTCGCTTTTAGAAATTTGAAGAACATCAATGTGGATGCCTTGGCCCTGGACCTTAAACTTTCTACTGATCTTACCAGTTCCAGCTCTGTTGCTGACCTCGTTGATCTCTACAACCAGTCTCTGAGCAGTCTCCCTGACTTTCATGCCCTTTAACGTCTAGGTCCGTTCATTTTTAGTACTCAGCACCATGGTACACCTGCGAGCCTGCGAAAAATGAAGCAGCTAACGTGTTCTTGAGCGACGGCTCAAGGCTTCTGGGTTGACTGTTCACAAACAGGCCTATAGGGAACATAGGAGGCTGATCGGAAGCTTTGAAGGTTACCGGTCCAGATTCTATTCTACCATCATTACAAATAGCTCCAGGGATCCAAAAAAACTTTTTTCTACTATAAATCATCTTCTTAAACCTCCTTCATGTGTTGATTCCGAGGCCACTGATGAGAGGTGTAATCTGCATATCAATTTTTTCAGACAAAGGTTTATAACATTGCTAAACCTCTCTACCATGAATTTTCTGTTATCCTCAACTGTCGACCGCTGCCTGAGACTGTCCAGCCCCATTGCTCCTTCTCTGTTGCCACACAGGAAGAGGTGGAGGACGTCGTCAGGAAAATGAAACCGTCTAACAGTTCCCTGGACCCTTTTCCCTCAGCCTTGCTGAAGGCCAACATTTCTGCTATTTCTACACTTATCACCAGGATTATAAACCAATCCCTTTTGGTTGGCCATATTCCTTCAGCACTAAAAACTGCTGTCATCAGACCTCTACTAAAAAAACCCACCCTGGATCCGGAAGTTCTGTCTAACAATAGACCCATCTCTAATCTTCCATTTCTTTCAAAGTTCTGGAAAAAATAGTTGCAGTAAACCTTGATCATCTCAAACTGAATAATCTGTTTGAAAAGTTTCAGTCCGGTTTAGCCCTGGCCATAGCACGAAACAGCCCTGGTCAGGGTCACAAATGACCTTCTGATGTCAGCAGATACTGGTTCTCCTTCTTTACTCATTCTCCTTGACCTGACAGCTGCTTTTGATACAATTGATCATAATATTCTTCTTCACCGTCTGCAATATACCCTTGGACTTTCAGGAACTGTTCAAAATTGGTTTACATCTTATTGACCGGTAGAACTGAGGTATGTGCCTTGGCAGTGCAAAATCTCACACCATAATGTTACCTGTGGTGTTCCACAGGGCTCTGTGTTAGGCCCCATCCTTTTTCATCATTTATATGCTCCCCTTGGAAGTGTCATTAGCAGACACTCAGCTTTATCTTAGGACTACTCCCACCTCCTCTACTGCTCCTCTGCCAACATCTACACTGACTATTTGTTTGGAGAAATAGAGGCATGGATGAGGCTCAACTCCTTCAGCTAAACAGATCTAAAACAGAAGCCATTTTAGTTGGCACACCACCACCTAGTTCCACTACCATCACCAGTATCACCTTTTCTGGAAAAAGATCACTCTTTCTACATTTGTTAAAAAGCGTGGGTGTTAAAATGGATTCTCAACTAACTTTTGACACCCACATTAAACATCTCGTAAGTCATCTTTTCACCATCTCAGGAACATTGCTAAACTCCAGTCCAACAATTACCCTGGCAGATGCAGAGAGGCTTGTCCATGCCTTTGTCTCGTCCAGGCTGGATTACTGTAATGCTCCTCATTGGGATTCCTGGCAAGATTATCCAGAGACTCCAGTACATTCAGAACAGCGTGCCAGGATCCTGATGAGGGTGCAAAGCATGACCACATCACTCCTATCTTGAAAACCCTTCACTGGCTCCTATACCACTTAGAATTGAGTACAAGGTTTCCTCCTTACCCATCAGTGCATTTATGGATCTGCTCCCTGTATTTACAGGAACTCCTTATCCCTCATACTTCCTCACGCACCCTCGCTCTGTGCATACCAACACTCTTCAAGTTCCCAGAACTAAACTTAGCAGTATGGGTGATAGAGCCTTTTCTTCGGTGGTGCCGAGGCTGTGGAATTCCTCCCCGACTACTTGAGAGCCCACAGTCGATTGATGCCTTCAAAGCGAAACCTAAAAACTTATCTTTTAGAAAGGCTTTTGTTAAATTATTTCTATAGATTTTTGTTTGTTAATTTTATTCTTATTTTGTAGCACTTTGAGATTGTTAAATAAAAGCCTGATATAAGTAAAATCATTATTATTTATTATTGAGAGGGACGTGCCAACTTGTTTGCATCACTGTTACGTCATAAGATTAGGGATCTAATCGTCATTTGCCCAGGGTTCTGCTATTTGTTGCTCACCACCTCTTCTACCAACAACCCAAGTGGCTGGGAGACAATCATAAAAAGTACACAAACCCCTTGGAAGGCAACAGTATTCCTTCAGTAATCATTTTTTTGTCCCAAATATCAGTAAATATAATGGTCTACTTAGGAAAAGTTAAGTCTACCCTTGGGCTTAGAAGTTGCTGTTACCCTCTTAAGCAGAAATGACTTCACTGCCCGCCAGTCTCTGATATTTTTGACTGCTCCTTAATGCAAAGTTCCTTCAGTTGCAAGAAGTTGCAACAGTTTCTTTAGATCTTCTTTATCAACACCTCTGAGGATTTTAAATACCAGAAGAGGTCCCATGCAGTCTGTTCTACTCGGCACTAAACAGTCTTAATTCTCTGATTGTGTCACAGTAGGAATTGTCCTAACAACAACAACATTTATTTCTATAGCACATTTTCATACAAACAGTAGCTCAAAGTGCTTTTTCATAATAAAGAATAGAAAAATGAAAGACACAATTATAAAACAAAATAAGTCAACATTAATTAACATAGAATAAGAGTAAGGTCCGATGGCTGGGGGGACAGAAAAAACAAAAAAAAAAACTCCAGGCGGCTGGAGAAAAAATAAAATCTGTAGGGATTCCAGACCATTAGACCACCTGACCAGTCCCTCTGGGCATTCTACCTAACATAAATGAAACAGTCCTCTTTGGATTTAGGGTTCTCACAGAAGGACTTGATGAAGATGGTCGCGTAGACTTCTACCTTTTAATCCATCCATCATTGTTGGAGCATCATGATGCTTTGGTAGGTGGAGGTGGTGCAGGTCACCACCACAAAGAACCAGAAGAAAAAGGAAGAGAGTAGGGGTCAGTACAGATTTTAGAGCCACCATGAATAGTTGTTATGAAGAATTGAACATACAGAGTATCAGGATTAAGTTAAATTGAAGTTATAAAAAGGCCATGTTAAAGTAATGTGTTTTTAGCCGTGTTTTAAACTGCTCTACTGTATCAGCCTGGTGAATTCCTATTGGCAGGCTATTCCAGATTTAGTTGCATAGCAGAGAAGGCGCCTGCCGCCTCACCACTTTTAAGTTTTGTTCTTGGAATTCTAAGGAGACACTCATTTGAGGATCTAAGGTTACATTTGGAATATAAGGTGTCAGACATTTGAAATCAGTGGTGTGAACTATTTGCCCCTTCCTGTTTTCTTATTCTTTTGCATGTTTGTCACACAAAATGTTTCTGATCATCAAACACATTTAACCATTAGTCAAATATAACACAAGTAAACACAAAATGCAGTTTTTAAATGATGGCTTTTATTATTTAGGGAGAAAAAAAATCCAAACCTACATGGCCCTGTGTGAAAAAGTAACTTACCTTGTTCAAAAATAACCTAACTGTGGTGTATCACACTGGAGTTCAATTTCGTAAACCACCCCAGGCCTGATTACTGCCACCTGTTTCAATCAAGAAATCACTTAAATAGGAGCTGCCTGACACAGAAGTAGACCAAAAGCACCTCAAAAGCTGACATCATGCAAGATCCAAAGAAATTCAGGAACAAATGAGAACAGAAGTCATTGAGATCTCTCAGTCTGGTAAAGGTTATAAAGCCATTTCAAGCTTTGGGACTCCAGCGAACCACAGTGAGAGCCATTATCCACAAATGGCAAAAACATGGAACAGTGGTAAACCTTCCCAGGAGTGGCCGGCCAACCAAAATTACCCCAAGAGCGTAGAGATGACTCATCCGAGAGGTCACAAAGACCCAGGACAACGTCTAAAGAACTGCAGGCCTCACTTGCCTCAATTAAGGTCAGTGTTCACGACTCCACCATAAGAAAGAGCTGGCAAAACGGCCTGCATGGCAGATTTCCAAGCGCAAACCACTGTTAAGCAAAAAGAACATTAGGGCTCGTCTCAATTTTGCTAAGAAACATCTCAATGATTGCCAAGACTTTTGGGAAAATACCTTGTGGGCTGATGAGACAAAAGTTGAACTTTTGGAAGCAAATGTCCTGTTACATCTGGCATAAAAGGAACACAGCATTTCAGAAAAGAACATCATACCAACAGTAAAATATGGTGGTGGTAGTGTGATGGTCTGGGGTTGTTTTCTGCTTCAGGACCTGGAAGGCTTGCTGTGATAGATGGAACCATGAATTCTACTGTCTACCCAAAAATCCTGAAGGAGAATGTCCGGCCATCTGTTGTCAACTCAAGCTGAAGCGATTCTGGGTGCTGCAACAGGGACAATGACCCAAAACACACAGCAAATCCACCTCTGAATGGCTGAAGAAAAACAAAATGAAGACTTTGGAGTGGCCTAGTCAAGTCCTGACCTGAATCAATTGAGATGCTATGGCATGATCTTAAAAAGCGTTCATGCTAGAAAACCCTCAAATAAAGCTGAATTACAACAATTCTGCAAAGATGAGTGGGACAAAATTCCTCAGGCTGTAAAAGACTCATTGCAAGTTATCGCAAATGCTTGATTGCAGTTATTGCTGCTAAGGGTGCCTAACCAGTTATTAGGTTCAGGGGCAATTACTTTTCACACAGGGCCATGTAGGTTTGGATTTTTTCTCCTAATAATAAAAACCATCATTTAAAAACTGCATTTTGTGTTTACTTGTGTTATATTTGACTAATGGTTAAATGTGTTTGATGATCAGAAACATTTTGTGACAAACATGCAAAAGAATAAGAAATCAGGAAGGGGGCAAATAGTTTTTCACACCACTGTACAGTATAAAATGGAGCAGATTATTTAAGGCTTTATAAACAATAAGCAATATTTTAAAGTCAATCCTGAATGACAAAGGGAACCAGTGTAGTGACATCAAAACTGGAGTAATGTGTTGGATTTTCTTTTCCTAGTTAGGATTCTAGCAGCTGCATTCTGACTTTCGTTTTGGGTGGTCCTGGAGGAGTCGTCACAGTAATCTAGTCGACTGAAAACAAACACGTGAACTAATTTTTCTTCATCTTTCAGTGATATAAGAGGTCTAACTTTGCTGTTTCTTAGTGAAAAAATGCTGTCCTAGTGATCTGATGAATATGCGATTTAAAATTCAGATTACAGTCAACCATCACCCCTAAGCTTTTTACCTCCATCTTGACTTTTAATCCTAATGTATCAGTTTATTTCTAATAGCCTCATTGTATCCATAAGCCAATCACTAAGATTTCAGTTTTCTTTATTTACTAGAAGTTACTATTCATCCATTCTGAGATACAAGTCAGACATTGTGTTAGTGAATCACACTAATCAGTTAGTTAAGTCCCATGATGCACCGGGTTGCCCTCATCCGACAGCTTCAAGTAATGCTATATCTTTCTTGTACTGTGGTGACCAGAACTGCACAATACTCCAGATGTGGTCTCACTAGTGCATTACATTGTTTGAGCATAATGTTCCTTGACTTATATTCAACACTTTTTATGATACAGCCATATATTTTATTTGCCTTTTTAATTGCTTGTGTACATTTGTTAGATGATGAAAATATTTTGTCAACGTAAATCTCTAGTCCTTTTCAGATGTTGCTTTCTGTAGCTCAGTGTCCCCCATCTTGTGTTTTTAATTGATGTTCATTTTGCCCACACGTAGCACTTTGCACTTGTCTCTATTAAACTGTATTTTCCAGGTGTTTGTCCGGTTCTGAAGGTCTTCCTGAATTGTTTTTATTGCCTCCTCAGTGTCTGCTGTCCCTCCAATGTTTCGTGTCATCTGTGAATTTGACAAGTTCACTAACTACATCAGAGTCAGTGTTATTACCATAGCAGTCCACGGACAGACTCCTGAGGGACTCCACTGGTGACCTCGCTCAATCCATGTGGAGCTGATCCCACTCATTTGAGGGAGTTAGTGTGTAGGACACGTTATAATGGACTGTTGCTCTGTCAGAGTCTGCTTCCAGGATAGGCATTGGATTAGGGTGTAAGACAATTGGAGAATGCAGAGACAGATTCTACAGTGTTTTGTTATTACATATTCCATCCATGTTTAAGAAAAGAGTAGATTAAGAAGCTCTAAAAGAATTCCCATCTGCATGTGTAGAAAAATGGCAGCTGGGAGCACAAATACGGCTAAACAGCTAGTTGTTTCCGTAAGTTGTAGATTTCAGTACATTTTTGTGCAGAGTACAATGAAATTCTTTAATGCGTGTCTTAACACCATGCACCATGTCAGCCTCTCTACAGAACCATGGTAAAAGTGTCTGTCTTAGTCACCAAACGAAAGTGGGTTCATATGATTTAATATTATATAAAACTGGGAGAAAAGGTGGTGTGGAAGAAATGTTGTTGAGCAGAGCATGGCTAGATAAATGAAGAAGCAGTGTTGCTTTAGCACAACCTGCACCAAAGGGTTCTTATTGGGGACTGAGATGCAGAAGTGGTGACTTTTGGCTGATTTGTTAATCTCCTTTTCTTTTTGTTTGTCTACAGGCCCCAGTGACGAGGAGCAGCTAAAGCAAGATCTAAAGGAATTTATGAGAACATTGCCTAATGACCATTACAATCTGTTGAAATACCTCTGTGGCTTCCTGAATGATGTGGAAAAGGAGTGCAAGCACAACCGTATGAACGTGCACAATCTGGCTACGGTATTTGGACCAACTCTTTTATAGTAGGTAGCTCTAATTGTCCCTACTCCTTAGATCTTCAGCCCAGGTGATGTGGTAATGACTGATTTAAAGAGTTAAAGATAAATACAATGAAAAACAGAAAAAAGTGCTAGGACTCCATGTTAGTGTGCCACACCACAAATCGTGTCACTGTTTTCATGAAGCGCTCACACAGCTAAAGAGGTTAACGGATGAAAACTCGCAGTGTTTTGTAGGCTGAAATCCACCTAACTGCAACATTTACTGTGAAAGGAGTGTGATCAAATAGGGTGTAATGCAACTCCGGTCCTGGTGGGCCGCAGTGGCTGCAGGATTTCATTCTAACCCTTTTCTTAATTAGCAAGCAGTTTTGATTGCTAATTAACTCATTTTCCCTTCAGTTTAATAGTTCCAGTTTTAGGAATCAGTCTCTAAATTGATTTGTTTCTTCATTAAATGGCAGCCCAACAGAAATGAGATGTAAAATAAGCGACAGATGACAAGCTAAATTGGAGACGTCAAACTCAACCAATTTCACTCCAAACACTTTCTTAATGAGAAGCCAATTTTGCTGTTAATTAAAGCTGTTATTGAATATCAGGACTTGTTGCTGCTCCTGTTCTGCCACAACAGACTGTTGATCTTCTGGTTTTTCAAAGACCACCAACAAGATGTTTTGGTGACCTGGCCAACATGACTGAGACTTTCCCTTTTTTATTTTCAGGTTAGCTGGTCATGTGGTAGCTCATTTTGTGTCTCTTTGTTTGGTTGATCATTTAAAGAAAAGAAATGACTAAGGGGTCTGAATCATGTCAATTGAAACTAAAGCAGAACAATTTAATCATCAGCAATCATACAGACACTGGAGGTGACATCCGAGGGTGGTAAGGCTGCCAATCATCGGGGGCCTCATGCATAACACTGTGCGTAGAATTCGCACTATAACATGACATAAGCAAAGCACAAAAGCAGAAATGTGCTCACGTACACAAAAATCCAGATGCAGGAATCTGTGTGTTGTCCAACTTCCACGTTCTTCTGCTGCATAAATCCCGGTCAGCATGAAAGTAACGCTTGCACGCTGCATGCTGTCCCCTCCAACTCCTCCCAGAATTACACCTCTTTGACTATGCAAATCTATATAAATCGCCCATAAGTTCAGCGTTCTGTGAAAGCAAGAGGGAAAGAGGAACTGTTGATGTCCCAGGTTCAAGTGGAGTCTGCTGGCAACCTGGACATCACAAGCAGCTGTCCAGCAGTTTTGACTGACTCTCCAGAGATCGACTTTCAAATTCTGACCTGGTTATGGTCAGCACGGGTTTTTGCCAATTCTCCCAAAATTTTGACTTCAGATGCACCAGTTTTCACCCACATCCCAAAGTTCTGAATGTCAATTGAGGACTCTCAAATGGTACAAGCAACCTGTACTTTATATAGTATATTTAGAGTAAAGACAATCACAAGTCCTTGTGACCTGTTTCAGGGTTAGTACCCTGCTATCACAAAAGTCAATAATTAACACCAATGTTGAAGAATGGTTTGCTCTTCTTCAAATTCAATTTCATTTTTACATCCTGAGCTGAGGGATCCAGGGAGGCCCAGCGACTTTAATGAAATCCTCCTCTGGGATGCTGCATGCCAGTGCAAGATTCTGAGAAGAGCTTTCACAAGAACTGCATAAAGGCAGCTTTCCCCTCTCCACAAAACGTTGTTTAGTGTCACCTTTCAGAATTCCTCTCTAGGTTTTAGCAGGCCAGTGCAAGTTTTCTGCTAATAAATCATGATGGAATTGGAATCCTGTGCCAGCAGGCACACACGAGTCGTGTTTGTACCTTTTTCTCTGAAGCTCACCGTGAGCTTTTCGGTGAGTGTAAGGCGTGAAGATCACTTACTTTTGACAGCCTCCAGTTCGAAGGTGGCGATGATCTTGCTGTTTATTTTGTGCAAATATGCTTTTAGTGGCATAGCTTTTGAGGAATTCATGATAGCCGAGTGTGGTATGTGACATGGAGATAGGTTGGCAAACACTTTTTGTTCTTATTTCGACAGATGCATGATACATGTGTGCTCCAGTTAGACAAGTCTGCTCAGCTGCTTTTATTTTTGAGATATTGCATTGATAAATGTTGACTACATCAGTACTTAAAAAAAAAAAAAAATTAATGAAGTTCCTGTTACAAACGAGCATGGGATAATGGTTATGTGACACAAAGTTACCATGAAAGTACATGGTACATTCAATTATTAAGAATTATAAACTTTGCACATCTTTCTGTATTATGTTTGTTTATTTTCCTCATTTGTTGTAAGTTTTCTTTAAGCTTTATTTTCTTTTCTTTCTTTTGGATCATTTAGTTTTGAGAAATAAATACATTTTCTTTGTTTAGTTTTAAGTGTCCACACTGGCACTTTAGAGTCTCAGTATTTTATTGGTTAGTTACTAGGACACACTACATCATTGCTAAGAAATGTCACACATGATGTCACAAAGAATCTGCTACAAACTATGGCACAGCACTCCAGCTCTTTGTCCAAGATTCCGGATTTAAGCTTTGATTAGTGTTTGTCTTAAGCTCAGAGTGTTTAGTGTTGTGGTAAATGACCCATAAATTCCACTAACACTGGTCAGCAAGCATTTTGCTACTGGGAATCTTTCACCCTTTAACAGGTTTCACTTGCTGGCCTTAAATCTTAAAACCATTTTGTTCAGCAGCACATCCGCTTTTTAGTTATGATGTTCCAGGTCTTGGACAACTAGGGTGACTGGACAGTAAAGTGGATAACCATTTTGATAAATACAGTAATTCCACTAGGGATGCCATTGAGATAAATGATTTTGCCACATCTTACTAACAGCTGTAAGTTGTTTACCTTGTCATTCTTAATTTTTTTTTTAATTATTAATTTTTAATTAGCAGAAAAAATGATTTGTTACTAGTTACCAAATCTTATATGACACTAAAGCATAATGACACAACTCAGACATGACACTGCAGTAGGTAGTGGTTTTACTTTTCAACATAACATTGCATTTCAGGACATTTCATTCATTAGATTCACCATTACTTTGAAAATTCTGTCAAGTAGATGGACAGAAATGGCGATGCATTTAAGAAATAAGTTTGGTCTCAGAAAAGTGAAGATAAAATTAAGGAAGGTGTTTTATTGTTCCTGAAATCTATGAACTAATGCTTGCGATGAGCTCAAAAGGAAACTAAAGCCTACTGAATCAGCAGCATGGGAAGCATTTGTGCGGGTTGTCCAGAATTGTCTTGGCAGTCACAGAGCAGAGAATTATGCTGAGCTTGAGGAGAACCTGCTGAAAGCGTATCAGCTTATGGACCCGATTGTCTCTGAAGACGCATTTTTTACATTCTCCTCTCGACTTTTTTCCTCCAAATCTGGGCAATATCAGCAATGAGCATGGGAAAAGACGTCATCAAGATATAAAGGTGATGGAAAACCGATATCGGGGAAATTCACTCCGAGCATGATGGGAGACTACTGTTGTTCCCAAAAGAGATGGATGTGCAGTACAAGCGCAAAAGCGAAGTGCCTCAAACATATTGGAGCACGCTGACCTCACTTTTATATTGAGATTAATTGATGGAAATATACTTTAACGTGTCTCTGGTATATGTCTTCTGGTTTGTTTTCAGAATAAACACATCAAAACAATTTTGGTGGGACAAACTCCAGATATCGTGTTGATATATTGATATTCAAAAGTGTCAAAACGTCAATGATGTGTATTTCAAAATTAATTCCGATTTCATATATGGAATCAGTGTAAAAAACTTAATAAAGAGCTGCTCTGAAGTTCCCAGTAGCAAACAAAAAATATTTTTTTGTGGACCAGTGAATTGATTTGGTTCCTAGGCTTAGTGATTTGGTTCATAGATAGATAGATAGATACTTCTGCTATATTTTAACAGTTACAAATAAGCCATCAGATTTTGTTTTTAATAACAATACTTTGGTATGTAGAAAATGTCTGTCATTTCAATTTCTCAAAATGTGCACATCACAAGGTGAGGAGATTTGACCAGTGACTGAGGTGGATAGTCAGTTGTTCAATTCAAAAGCACCACGGTGTGAATGGGCTTCCTTTTGTGCATAGATTCATTTTCTAGAGGTGTTTAAAAGTGCTTCAGTAAAAATGCAGGCACTTTT